>NW_015160291.1:178381-193313 GCF_001447785.1 Gekko japonicus
CCTGCTGAAAGAAAGGGATACCTGGTGTGATGATATGACACTTTCCACAAATACCTGAGTCCAGTAGCATCTAAAGACTAACAAGTTTTTCTAGGTATAAGCTTTTGAGAGTTAAGGCTCTCTTGGTCATATTTGATTCAGAATGGAGATCTCTCAGACTTTATATATCCCAATTGGAGGGTGGCAGGGGTGTTGGAGAAAAGGAACTCGGGATGTAGAGGTATAATACACATTGTAATTAGCTAGATTAGAACAAAGGAGAAATGCTTAGGGGCAGAACAGAAATGCTTAAAGTGCAAAAAAATAGCATATATGAGATAAGAATCCCTGTTCAGCCCTGGGGGACCCATTGTTTTGATTTTGTGAATTAACTTAAGCTCAGCAATCATAAATTTTAATTTCTCCTTGAAGCTTCTCTCTTTAAGGACTGCCACTCTTACATCCATTTATTCTTTTGTGTATGGATGATGAATAGAGTGACATATATATTTGCTGGCATATACAACCTTGGAAGATAACAAGTGAAAGAACCTGAGATGGTCTTGGCTGGTGTTGTTAGGTCTTGTGATTTTGCTGTCCAAGTGAACATGGACAGCAACATGTTGCAGGCCCTGGGCCCAGATTTATTTCTTTATTTATTTGATTTATACCCCCCGCCCTCTCCACCGAAGCAGGCCCTGGGTGGAAGATTCTGTGTCCATGTTAGGAAAGGCTTTGTTCTATGTTAGAAGTTGTTTAAAGTTATCCCCATTGTTGTTTATATGGATTTTAGAAGTGTTGTTGGGGAAAATAAGAGAAGATAAGGATATAAAAGGACTTAATTTAAAAGGTTTTTCTTACAAATATAGGGCATTTGCGGACGATGTGATGTTTCTAGTTGAAGAACCAATAAACAACTTACCGTTGTTGATGGAAAGAAAAGAATTTGGAGATTTGGCTGGATTTTATGTAAATAAGAGTAAGACAAAAGTGTTGTGTAAAAATTTGACAAAAAAGAAACAATTGGAATTGCAAGAAGGAAAACAGTGTGAAGTTGTCAAAAAACCGAAGTATTTAGGAATTGAACTCACAATGAAAAACATAGATCTATTTAAAAATGACTATGAAAAGATTTGGAGTAAGATACAACAAGATTTTTTAAAAATGGGACACTATGAACTTGTCATTACTGGGAAGAATATCGGTGGTTAAAATGAATGTATTACCCCGCTTGATGTTTTTGTTTCAAACCATTCCGATAGTAAAGGAAAATAAAGTGTTGAATTTGTGGCAGAAGGAAATATCGAAATTTGTGTGGGCAGCTAGTTGAAGAACCAATAAACAACTTACCGTTGTTGATGGAAAGAAAAGAATTTGGAGATTTGGCTGGATTTTATGTAAATAAGAGTAAGACAAAAGTGTTGTGTAAAAATTTGACAAAAAAGAAACAATTGGAATTGCAAGAAGGAAAACAGTGTGAAGTTGTCAAAAAACCGAAGTATTTAGGAATTGAACTCACAATGAAAAACATAGATCTATTTAAAAATGACTATGAAAAGATTTGGAGTAAGATACAACAAGATTTTTTAAAAATGGGACACTATGAACTTGTCATTACTGGGAAGAATATCGGTGGTTAAAATGAATGTATTACCCCGCTTGATGTTTTTGTTTCAAACCATTCCGATAGTAAAGGAAAATAAAGTGTTGAATTTGTGGCAGAAGGAAATATCGAAATTTGTGTGGGCAGGAAGAAAACTGAGGATTAAAATGAAGATTCTATGTGATGCAAAGGAAAGAGGAGTTACCTAATTTTAGACTATATCATGAGGCGGTATGTCTTACATGGATAGAGCAATGGATTAATCTAGACAATAAGAAACTGTTGGCGTTAGAAGGACATGATTGTAAGTTTGGCTGGCACGCCTACTTATGGTATGAAAAAGCGAAAATGGACAATTTTTTTAAACATCACTTTGTAAGATCACTATTCGAGACGTGGATGAGGTATAAAAGATTTTTTTTTTTAAGCAAGGCCACTTTGGATAGTACCGGCTGAAGTAATTAAACCACATTCAAGACATCAAGGCGAAGATTGGATACCATATAGAGATGTTTTAAAAATAGAGGGCAAGAATTTTGTGTTGAAAGGTAGAGACGAGCTAGACTTTGAATACGATTGGTTAAATTATAGACAGATTTATGATTTGTTTAAGACAGATAAAAAAAGGTATGGTTTCAGGGGGAAATAATGAAATGGAATGTATATGGGCTGAAAAAGGAAAAAATGATATCAAAAATGTATAAGGTTTTGTTTAAATGGTTTACAGAAGATGAAACGGTAAAAGAGCAAATGATTAAATGGGCTATAAACATGAATAAAGAAGTGACTATGTCATCTTGGGAATATTTGTGGAAAAATTCAACGAAAATTTCGACATGTAATAACTTGAAAGAGAATTGTTTTAAAATGATGTATAGATGGTACATGACGCCAAAAAAAATAGCAAATATGAATGAAAATATGTCAAATAAGTGTTGGAAATGTAAGAAAAAAGAAGGCTCTTTTTACCATATGTGGTGGACATGTGATAAAACTGTAGCTTTTTGGACGGAGGTCCATAATGAAATGCAAAAAAACCTGAAATGTACTTTTAAAAAAGAGCCAGAAGTACTACTTCTAGGGCTCAAGATGGAAGAAGTAAAGGAAACAAAGGACAAACTGAAAAGGAAACTTAATAATAAAGATGAAGAATTTTTTACTGAATGGATGGACTTCAAAGAATATATAGAGACTAACTGGGATGTTAAAAACAATTTATTTTGCTCTGATAATTATTGAGAGCAGAACTGGGAAAAGAAATTGATTGAATAGATGAATTTAATGTTACCTGAAAAGCTGACAATGAATAATATAATATAAATTGAGAGTTGAATAGTAAAAGGGAAAAGGGGGTGGGAGCATTGCGGGAAGCCACGAGATTGGGGGGGGGAGGAGATATGAGAAATGGATATATGCTGAAAGAAAAGATGTAAGTTTGAACATGTTGTTATATCCAAAATAAAAGTTTGATAAAAAAAAAAGAAGTGGTTTAAAGTTAAGAGACAGGAAAAGTTTTGCCTCCCAGCACCTATGAGAGAGGCGTACCACCGTCTAGCATAGGTTGTTAATGATGCACTTGAACTGGTTTTAGCTGAGAGTTGTATGTAACCAGCAGCAGTGTTCCCTCTAAGCTGAGTTTGTGTGAGCCAGCTCACAATTTTTTAGCCTCCGGCTCACACATTTTTTGTCTCGGCTCAGGAAGGAGGGGCTCCAGAGCAAACTAATTGATGCAGTAGCCAAACTACCTGCTCACAACTGTAATGCCAGTAGCTCACAAAGTAGAATGTTTGCTCACAGGACTCCATAGCTTAGAGGGAACATTGACTAGCAGTAGTGAATAAAAGAAGAGCTCTGCTGGATCAGACCAATAGTCCATCTAGTCCACCATCCTGTCTCACACAGTGGCCAACCAGTGGACAGCTAACAACAGGGCACAGAGGACAAGGCCCTGATGTTGCCTCCTGGATCTCGGATTGAGAGGTTTAATTGCTTCCGAAGCTGGAGGTTCCCCTCAGTTACCATGGCTAGTAGCCACTGATAAACGTATCCCGCATGAATCTAATCCCCTTTTAAAGTGGTTTATTCTTGTGACTATCACTACATCCTCTGACAGCAAATTTCACATTTTAAGCACTCTCTGTGTAAAGCAGCATTTCCTTATGTCCGTCATGAACCTATTACCAATCAGCTTCATTGGATGCCCTCAAGTTCTAGTTTTTTAAAGTGTTCTGTTGTAGAGGATTTTCCAACCTGAAAAATCAGCAGTGGCTGAACACAGCCTAACTCAAACGGGACACAGTATTTTGTTCCAAGACACTGAAAGACTGGATAACACTTCCAATTACCATGTCAGGTTACACAGGGAAGCCATTGAAATTCACAAGCATAAACACAATTTCAACAGGAAAGAAGAGAGTTTAAAAATAAATAGGGCTTAGTTTCCTGTCCTGAAAAACACAAAATGCTCTACATCTGACAATAGCACTACAGATAAGATTAGAATTTCAACAGCCAATCCACATACAAAAGAACCTCCTCAGGAAAGGAGGTTAGCATGTTCATAGCCTGGGGAGCTCCTACAAGATAGCCTCAGCCCTACCCCACCTTCCTGAGTAGATATAAATTACCTGCCTACCATTTTTCTACTCACCTTGACACAGAGAGTATCGTTCCAGCTTTGTTGATCTGTTTCCTTACTACATCACATGGGTACTGTCACTCCAAAAATGTCAGGTGTAGATCCTGCCAGTGAGAATCTCTCTCAGAGGCACTGGAACAGACCTGTATCTGGCACAGAGAGCCTTGACTCTCCAAAGCTGAAACCCTGAAAATCTCAATGGTTTCTAATGGGTTTATATCTCTAGTACCTGGCATTACATTTTACGGCACAAATGAACCAACCTGACAGAGCAACATTGCAAAGCAGGTCCAGACAACGTGCAATCGGCTATTAATCGGTCCTTTGGTGGCTATTAGCCACAAGGTATGAGATAAGAACGCTCAGTCTGGGGCAAGGGATGCTCTGTATTCTTGGTGCTTGGGTGGGGGGCAACAGTGGGAGGGCTTCCAGTGTCCTGGCCCCACTGCTGGACCTCCTGGTGGCACCTGGTATTTTTGGCCACTGTGTGACAGTGTTGGACTGGGTGGGCCACTGGCCTGATCCAACATTGGCTTCTCTTATGTTCTTATGAAAGAGATGCACTAGAGCAAAAGAGAGCACTAGATGCACTAGATGCACTAGAGCAAAGAGAGCACTAGGTTTTAAACACACCCTGGGAAAACCAGGACTTCCTCGGGAAGAGGATGGATTTTATGTTGGCATACTGTATGCATCAGACCCTTCACAATCGCATACGACACCATTCCATGCCATGTGGGATGGGGAGGCAAAATGTGGTCACACGAGAGCTGTCTGGGGTTGCTTTGAATTGTATCTCAACTATAAAGCACATATTTTGTTTTGTAGGCACAGAGATCCAGCCTCAAGGCCTAGCATCTCTAGTTAAAGGGGACTCAGGCGAAACGGGGCTTGCAGACACCCTGGCCCGAAGGACTCTGTCTTCCAGAGTGGGCAAGCTATACTTGGCATAGAGCATAAGAATAGGCAGAGCAAAACTGCCTGTTGACCTAGGCTGAAGACCTACAGGCACCATTTCAGCATTCACAATTCATTCAATCTCTTTTCAGGGCAAACTGTGAGGATAAACAAGACCACAGAAATTCACCAGCCCTTGGAAGGAAGCGCAGGCAACACACAGTCCCAAGACAAAGGTCTTCAGCCCCTACCTGTCAATCCGTCCTCTTCATCGGAACTCAGGAGAAACAGCCCTTCCTCTTCTTCCAGCCTGGATATGAGGTCAGGTTTGGCAATCGGCGGTCCTGTTTATCAGGGGGGGGAACCCACAAAATTAGACCTCTTCTGTGTGTCTACAAATTCAATAGTTCCAAAAAAAGTAGAAAAGACCAAGCGTACGGTAGCACCTTAAAGACTAAAAGAAATTGTGGCGGAGTATGAGATTTTGTGAGCCACCGTTCGCTTCTTCTGCTCACAGTGACTCAAAAAAGCTCATCTCCTGCTACAAATGTTGTTAGTCTTTAAGGTGCTATGGGACACTTGCTGTTTTCTACTGCTACAGACAGGCTAACACGGCTACCCATCTTGGTCTAATTCCAAGCAAAATCGACTGTCCCTCCAGAAACACACAACAGGCAAGTAAGAGGGGTGGGATGGAGTACAGTAGGGGGGTCAAGACTCATCCCTCATGTTATCCTGAGACTCTGCATACACCAACTCTGGGCCCCTTGGGACCTTAGCCCCTGTATGCACAGATTGCAGATGGGTACAGCATTTCCCCACAATATAGTGAGACGGTTCTCACTAAGGGTATATTTTTACTCACCACAAAGAGATAGATTGAAGAAAAGAAGAGGAGGAAGAATTGGTTTTTATACCCCACTCTTCACTTCCCGAAGGAGTCTCAGAGCAGCTTACAATTGCCTTCCTTTCCTATCCCCACAACAGACATCCTGTGAGGTAGGTGGGGCTGAGTGAGTGAACTGTGACTGACCCAAGGTCACCCAGCAGGCTTCATGTGGAGGAATGGGGAATCAAACCTGGTTCTCCAGATTAAGAGCCCGCTGCTCTTAACCACCACACCATACCACGCCACAGAAAGGAACTTGGCTGCTGGCGGTAAAAACATTTACTATAGCTATTTTGGTAATTCCTAATTCAGCAATGAATAATGTTTTTGGTGATTAAGATGCCCAATTATGTATCGTTTGTGGTCAGTCCATGAGAGAGTTGTGGGATTGTGTGCATATCCCTGAAGAATATGAGAGACAGACGGCTAGACGAGAGAGGGAGAGAGAATGAGTGGTGCACAGAGGAGGCCTGTTGATCCAAAGAGGGGGGAGAGTTATGCTAGAGACATGCCCCAAAAGAGGGCAGACAGGAGACAGGAAACCAGGGGATCTGGAGGGGGTGGAGACAACACTGGGAGGTTACCCGGCAGAAACCAGGAGCAGCGTCGGAGCAATGGGGAGAAATACTTTGGTGACTGTGGGCCATAGTGAGATAAAGAGGGAAAGTTGAAGAAAGAGGGAGAAAATCGATCATAGCTGCCAATCTGAAGTGTGTGTCTGTCTCCTTAGGGACAATAGTAGATTAGATGGAAGAACCTGACCTTCCCACACCTGATAGACTTCGTCTCCCATATCTTGGGGGAGTGACAGTGGAATCCAATCACACTGACTTATTGGCTAGTTCCCGGATTCAAGTAACTCATTTCCTTTGCCCACATCTGTTTGGAACAATGAAAACTGCAGAGTGCAGGGGGTTGGACTAGATGATCTGCAAGGTCCCTTCCAACTCTAACATTCTATGGTTCTATGATCTGAGATGCACTCAAAAACAACCATTTAGTACTTGCTTACAGATCTGTTAGGAGCCTGAAGATGAGTTTGGTGTAGCGGTTGAGTGTGTGGACTCTAATCTGGGAGAACCGGGTTTGATTCCCCACTCCTCCACTTGCACCTGGCTGGATGACCTTGGGCAAGCCATAATAATTCTGATTAGAGCTGTTCTTGAAAAAAGGGCAATTATTTCCTCTGAGCCTGATCAAAGGTCTTCTTGGGCTGTCAGGCACCCCTTTTCTGGGAATGAAAGCAAGGTGGTGGCGGCTTTAAGCTAACCCTTCTTCTATCTTGTGGGGCAGACTGAGGCCCTAGGCAACTTGGGGGGTGCTGGCATAACACTGGCAGTTATGTTCTCGTTCCACGCCAACGGAGATGGAAATGTCAGCTGCGAGCTAAAACGGCAGAAAAGACAGCAGAGTTCTTTCCACAGCCACATCTCAGCCCAAGTAAGGCCAGGACCACACTGGAGGGAAGCCCCCTGCTTAGACCCTGCCCCGCCATCTCCAGACCGGGCCTCCTTTGGCACCTCTTCTGATGCCCTCTCACTTGGCTCAGGCACAGAACTGCCAGGCAGGGGCTCCCTCTCTGCAAAGAGAGCACAGAACCCTTTCCCACATCGCAGGGAGGATCACGGAGGGAGGCAAAGACCAGCCACTGCGACCAGGGAAGACAGCCTGAACATGTCCTTCCTCCTTCAGGCCTTCCTTATACTACAAGAAGGAACATAAGAACATAAGAGAAGCCAATGTTGGGTCAGGCCAACGGCCCATCCAGCCCAACATCCTGTGTCACACAGTGGCCAGAAATACCAGGTGCCATCAGGAGGTCCACCAGTGGGGCCAGGACACTAGAAGCCCTCCCACTGTTGCGCCCCCCCCCCCAAGCACCAAGAAGACAGAGCATCACTTGCCCCAGGCCGAGAGTTCCTAAGAACATAAGAGAAGACAATGTTGGATCAGGCCAAAGGCCCATCCAGTCCAACACTCTGTCACACAGTGGCCAAAAAGACCAGGTGCCATCAGGAGGTCCACCAGTGGGGCCAGGACCAGGCCAGGATCCTCACCCAGAGAGGCCACGTTCCCAAAATTCTCCAGCATGACTTCCTTGTAGAGAGCTCTCTGGGCTGGGGGCAGCAGGGTCCACTCCCCCTGGGTAAAATACACAGCCACGTCTTCAAAGGACACCTCAGCCTGCAAGAAGGAGAAGGAAGCATTTATTTACATCACTGGAAAGCTGGTCCATGGGGGAAGGCCTAAAGCAGAGAGAGAGAGAGCAGCACAAAGTTGGCGAGAAGAGCCCCCATGGGGGCATCATCCCTCCTCAGCCCTCCTTGGGAGGTTCAAGCAAATGGCTACTCTAAGAATGAAATCAGAAGAGCGATTAAAGCAAAGGTAAAACAACCAACCTAAGAAAAACAGTCTCCCACAGGAAACGTGTTTTGGCCATATAGCAAAGGAATCACTGATCAAATGGGGAAACTTATGAAAAAACACAACCTACAAACAGTATTCAGACCCACCAGAAAAATACAACAGACGCTACGATTGGCAAAAGACAGAAGAGACCTCCTCACTTCTGCAGGAGTATACCGCATACCCTGCAGTTGTGGACAGGTTTACATTGGGACCACACAGCATAGCATTCAGACAAGAATAAAAGAACATGAAAGACACTGCAGACTTGGCCAACCTGAACATAGCCTAACTCAAACAGGACACAGTATCTTATTCCAAGACATTGAAATGCTGGAAAACACATCCAATTACCATGTCAGATTACACAGGGAAGCCACTGAAATTCACAAGCATAAACACAATTTCAATAGAAAAGAAGAGAGTTTAAAAATAAATAGGGCATGGTTTCCTGTCCTGAAAAACACAAAATGCTCTACATTTTACAACAGCACTACAGATAAGATTAGAATTTCAACAGCCAATCCATATGTAAAAGAACCTCCTCAGGAAAGCTCCTCCATTAGCACGTCAAAGCCTGGGGAACTCCTACAAGATAATGACTCAGCCCTACCTCACCTTCCTGAGTAGATATAAATTACCTGCCTACCATTTTTCTTCTCACCGTGACACAGAGAGTACTCCTTCTTTCTGTGTTATACCTCTGAGGATGCCAGTCACAGCTACAGGCGAAACATCAGGTTCTACGATGCCAAGACCACAGCCACACAACCCACAAAATCTACAGCAACTAATGTTCTGTTGTTGTTTCATTTGAGCTGGTTTTGTAGCAGGTTATTCCCTGGTATCGTTCCAGCTTTGTTGATCTGTTTCTTTACATCACATGGGTACTGTCATTCCAAAAATCCCGGAAGATCCACAACAACTAATGAACTCTGGCCATGAAAGCCTTCAACAATCATGGAACTTTGTTTTTACACATGACAACGGCAGTGAGATTACTATGTGCACAACAATAGAAAGTTTAACATTCCTCAACAGAGGAATGGTTGGTGAAGATAATGGAACTTGCAGAGATGTCTAAACTTACTTTGCTTTGATCAGAGAAAAGTCACTATCTACCTCTACCACCAACTGGAAACCCCTTATAGACTGTTTGCATGAAACGTAAAAAAATGAACTGATGACTTGTGGATTTGACAATTAAGGGAAAAGAAAAAAAGCAATAGGAAAAGATAATATTTGGTTGCAATAATAGTGTCTCAAGTTTGCAATTCTACTTACATGTGTTGTAGAAAAAATCATAAGTCTTTTCTTTTTAGTTCTTTGTATTTTTATCTGTCTGCCTATCTATCTTCATCATCTCTCTCTCATCTTTTTTTTGTATTTTTCCTTTCCCCCTTATTTGTATTTTTATCTTTATCCTTTTATCAGCTAGTTTTTATTTCTTTGTTACAAACTTCTCAATAACCCCCCCCCCCACACACAAAGTAATATTTTAATTGTCTTGTTCTTCAGGGCTGGGGGGGGGGTCAACAGTGGGAGGGCTTCTAATGTCCTGGCCCCACTGGTGGACCTCCTGATGGCATCTGGTATTTCTGGCCACTGTGTGACACAGAGTGTTGGACTGGATGGGCCTTTGGCCTGATCCAACATTGGCGTCTCTTACGTTCTTATGTTAACATCCTAGAGGGGCGACCATTTTTCTGCCTCCCCAGTGGGGAACACTAGAATTAATGGGAAGGAGCCCAACTCTCTGAGCATTACAACAGAGAAGACAGCATCCCTACTGTCTGCCATACATCTCTCCAGTGATCCCCCCCCATACCTGAGTTGGCTGCATGGCGACTCTTTTCCCTTCAGCATACAGAGACGGCGGAGGAGGCATCTGGGGTGTCCTTCCGCTCATGCCTGAAAGGGAGAGAAAGAAAGAGGGTGGCAAAACCCTTTTTGCTCCAAGCACATTTTCTGGGCCAGTCCCTGGAGAGAACCTCTCTCCAGGTTGGATTCAGGGCACAATTCAAGACTGGATTTGATCTATGAAGGCTCAGGAGTGTTTGGACCCACATTTCTCCCCTCAACTGGCCAGGGGCAGTCCCACTTTCCTTATCCATCCATCTCCCTCCAAATGCCTCTGTTTACAGAACATTTTGAATTCCTGAAAACCTCTGCCAACCCCTTCCAGGGAGAGGAGGCCCTTTCCCTGCCTCAAGCCACACCTGTCCCTCCTTCCCTCTACGGGAAGCCAACACCGTCCCAGTCCCCACCCCACTTTTTAGGAGAATGTGCTGGGAATGAGGTGGGAGAGCCCTGTGGGGAGGGGATGGATGGAGAGCCGGACTCCAGGCGGCAGCAGAGACTCCAGCTCAGAATTAAATCCTCCCAGAACTTTCCCCCCTACAGGGGGAAAGGTTTTTGCACTCTCTGCCTGAGCTGTAAAAGGTAAAGGTAAAGGTTCCCTTGCTCGAAAGCCAGTCGAATCCGACTCTAGGGTTGCGGTGCTCATCTCCGTTTCAAAGCCAAAGAGCCAGCGCTATCCGAAGACGTTTCCGTGGGCGTGTGGCCGGCATGACTAAACACCAAGGCACACGGAACGCTGTTACCTTCCCACTGGGGTGGTACCTATTTATCTACTTGCAATGTCTTGCTTTCGAACTGCTAGGTTGGCAGGAGCTGGAACTAGAGACGGGAGCTCACTCCGTCATGCGGCACCCCATCTCAGCCTGCAGTTCAGCGTCTTCACCACTTGAGCCACCGCAGCTGGCCATGATGCTTTTCTGTAGTGGGAAGATTCTAGCAAAGGGAAGCCCCCCCCCCAAAAAACGTGTTCCTCCAACTGCAGTCTCAAGGGAAACTGCCTTGAATCCTTGCCTGGAAAAAAGCCAAAGAGCACAAGTGAGTTCTGTCTTTACCATCAGTTTATGTCTCTGCCCCAAGGGGAAATGTTTCCCTGCATTTTGCCTGCCACAGACTATTATATTCCTGTATAGGGAACAGAAATGTGACTTGACAACACTTTCAAATAACCAGACCAGAGTTACTCTGCATAGTATTGCACTGTACTATACCCAGTCACTTTTAAAAATGCTGTGAGATGGAGGAACACTGTTAAAAGTTCATTAGAGACCTCCATTGCCTTTCCCAAGTACCTGTGCTATCCCCAGCTAGAAGCACAGTGAGTTCTAGCAGCACTTTGGACATGGGTGGTGGCAGCAGGGATCTGGAAAGTGAGAAGTCACGTCTGTTACCATCTCCACCTTCTGGGACTTGTTACACACCAAATCACGTCCAGTACAATCCTAAGCAGAGTTACGCCCTTTGAAACCCATTGGTTTCAATGGACATAGAAACTCTGCATAAGACAACATGGTTGCAAAATGACCTTTGTGTCCACACTAAAATAATTCATTTCCTCACTGCCAAATCAAAAATCTGTATTCTGTTCCAAGTCTCCTTGATCTCTCTGTCACATTTGATCACACATTCTTATTTTTAAATTGTTATGTACTGGTCAAAGACTGTAATAATAAACTGCCTGCCTGCCACAAACTCCATGCAGTCCCCCCCCCCCCAAAAAAACCCCCAGTGTATTATTTCAGTGTTTTAAAAACCATTAAATCTATATTAATATATTGGTATAGCCAGATAGATGTGTGGTTATACTGATACACTAGTCAAATGGCAAAATTTAAAAAAAAAAATTGACTCACACACCCCATTCCCAGGGAAGAAAAAAAAAAAGCTGCCATTGGGGCAGGGGTTTTTTAAATGGCAGCCATCCCGCCTTGCTTGCAAAATTCAACTTCACCCCAAAGCAGCTTTGGGCAAGATAGCAGAAAAGCCAGGAGAAACCGGCAGATGCCCAAGTGTTGCAGGCAATGTTCCCTCTAAGCTGTGGGGTCTTGTGAGCAAAAATTCTACTTTGTGAGCTACTGGCATTAAAGTTGTGAGCAAGCAATTTGGCTACTGCATAAATTAGCTTGCTCTGGAGCCCTCCCTTCCTGAGCTAAGACAAAAAATGTGTGAACCAGAGGCTGAAAATTTGTGAGCTAGCTCACACTAACTCAGCTTAGAGGGAACACTGGTTGCAAGGTGCTGTTTGGAAGCCGGAAACATTAATTCCCCAAAGCACCGAACCCAGGGCACATTACCTGCGGGAAGAAGTGCTGACACTTCCGATTCCATTTCCAAAAGACAGAGGGGCACAACCTTGACACTGAGAAGCAAGATTTCCTCCAAAAATCCCTCTTTTCACGCTTCAGATTCGGGGATTGGGGGGGGGGGGGGTTGTCTTCTGAGCAATGCTCCCTCTAAGCTGTGGAGTCTTCTGAGCAAAAATTCTACTTTGTGAGCTACTGAGTGATTTGGCTACTGCATGAATTAGGTTGCTCTGGAGCCCTCCTTCCTGAGCTTAGACAAAAATGTGTGAGCCGGAGGCTAGAAAACTGTGAGCTAGCTCACACTAACTCACCTTTGAGGGAACCCAGCTTTTGAGGGCAAGTGATACACTCCCTGTAACAGCCACAGCAACCCCTCCGGGTCAATTGTGCTAATTCAAAGAACAGGTTGCATTAAAAGGGCTCTTTTTGTAGCAGGTACTCATTTGCATATTAAGTGACAAACCCCTAATGTAGCCAATCCTCCAAGAGCTTACAGTAGCTCCTGTAAGAATAGCTCTGTTAGCTCTTGGAGGATTCGCTACATTAGGGGTGTGTGGCCTAATATGCAAAGGAGTACCTGCTACAAAAAGAGCCCCAAGTACAATTTACTCAAGGAAATCTAAAACCTCCTTAAGCATAAGGTAGTCTGCCACCAGGTCGTTTTAGTGGTTCCCAACAGCTCTGGAATAAAAGACCAAACTTCCAGACTGGCTATGGAACTTAATACACAAGGTCAGTCCTGCAGGGTAGTCCACAGACTGAGCTAAAAGACAAAAGTTATTTAGTAGCAGTAGTTCACGGTCCAAGGCAATAGATTTAGGCCTTGAGGTTCAAGAAGCACAAATACCACGACAGAGTAAAAATATAATTTGTTTATTAATGTGCAAACTTACTATAAAACACAGACTATAACAGTGAAGGAAAAACAAAAGGCCTCTGCTTCACCAGCATAACTAATACTTACAAAAAGGTATTATTCCAAGGTTCAAGGAGTTACAGTAGTCCAAGATAACAAGATGTTTCAAGCATAGCCCATCCAGGTAGAATCAAGACATGATGCCAGGTTGTAGGGTTGCTTCAGGAGTATTGGCTAGGCTTCATACTCCCAAACAATGTTCCCTCTAAGCTGAGCGAGTGTGAGCTAGCTCACAGTTTTTTAGCCTCCGGGTCACACATTTTTGTCTCGGCTCAGGGAGGAGGGCTCCAGAGCAAACTAACTTATGCAGCAGCCGAATCGCTGGCTCACAACTTTAATGCCAGTTAGCTCACAAATTTGAATTTTTGCTCACAAGACTCCGCGGCTTAGAGGGAGCCTTGCTCCCAAAGCAGCACAGACTGAAGCCTTCTTTCATAGAAGAAAAAAGGGGTCTCTGACCAGTCTAGGCCTTTGACCAATCACAGACCAACAAATGATGTAACCTTCTTCTTGTTACTAAGGCAAGTCACATCCCAGAATACTTCTAAATGAGAGACTCGAAACCTGTACTGCCCTGAGGGTCCGATACTCCAACACACAGGTGTTAATTGTAATGTATTGGAATAGCTTGCATGAATCACCTCATTCCCCTTCAATGTTAAGCTTGAGCCGGAGGAAGGCTCCACAGAACTACATTCCTATTGGTCGCTTTGCAACAGCGACCAATCAGAACTGTTACAGTTCCCTGCGAGGGAAAGACTCTCATTGGACGTTATCCGCACAACCTTATTGGTTGTTTATTGTAAATAGGCGTGGCTATGTTAGCCCGGGAACGTTTAAAAGGAGCCTAGCGCCCAATGTTAATCTGTTCTGGTTATGTTTGTTCGTGACTTTAATAAAGCTGAATCACTTTGCTGAAATCACTCTCCGGATCTTTGTCAGCACGATCTAACATTAAATCATTCTGGAATGTACTAATTGGCTGAGCGCTCTCAAGCCAGCACCAAGTAGTACCGCAGCTGCAAGCAATCGAGGTCACAGCAGCTTCTTGCTTATCTGAGTCTCTAGGGGAAGTTTCTACTTACAGACTCCTTCTAGGTCTCTAAGCCTGAACCAAAGATTTCATGCAGAGCAAGGGGGAAATGGCTTTTCCGTGACACTCCCTGCCCCCCCCTTCCCAGCCAGCTCTCTCAGCCTTTCCTTCTGTCCCTCTGCCCCTGCGCCCAAAATCATCCCCCTCAGCCCCCCACTCCTTGATCTGCTCCTCTCTTCCCCCCCGCCACAAATCTCCCCCTCAGCCCCCCACTCCTTCCTAAAGCTGCCTCTGGGAGCCACTTGAAGCCGGTCTCCAAAGGTGCTGGGTTCGGATCCTGCACTGAAGTCCGCTGCAGGAACCACGTGGCTCTGCACAAAGGGGAGAAGCGGCTCTCTGTGCGGCAGGAGG
>NW_015160291.1:193580-200399 GCF_001447785.1 Gekko japonicus
GGGATAAGCGGCGCTCTGTGCGGCGGGAGGGGGGGGGGGGAGAACCAAAGGGAGTCAAGGAAGAAACCGGGGGGGAGGGGGTGGGCGCTCTCTTTCACCTCCTGCTACATCCCCCTCCTTTCTCTCCGCTTTGGGTCATGCATTGCAGCCCCCAACCCATATTTCCCCCCTGCAAAGCCTCTTTGAGCTTACCGGATTCCCGCCCGCGCCCTTCAAGACTCAGACATCCTTTCCTGCAAGGGGCGGAGGAGGAAATGGCTTCCCCCGCCCTGGCAGCCCCCCATGTCCCTCTCTAGGACTGGGACTCTCTCTCTCCCCTTAACCCTTCGAAACTGTGCTCATTTTGTAAAAGAAAAAAGGGAAAGGTGGTGGTACTTATGTATACTATAAGGTCACAGTGGCACTGATTTCTGCCAGTTCTTCACTCAGGAATTGGGAACACCCCAAAAGGTGCTGGTACAGCACACTGGTGAGTAATGCCACAAAAAAGACCCCAAACAATTTGGAGCATTTCAGCCCTTCAAGGGAGCCAGGAGGGAAAACGCAAGCAGAGGACCTGAGAAAAGGGCAGATAAATGAAATGAACTATGGTATGGTGCTGGAGAAGTCCCTTGGAGATCAAATAAGTCAATCCTAAAGGAAATCAACCCTGACTGTTCCCTGGAAGGCCAGATACGGAAGCTGAAGCTCAAATACTTTGGCCACCAAATGAGAGTGGAGCCCTCACTGGAGAAGACCCTGATGCTGGGAAAGATAGAAGGTCAAAGAAGAATGGGGCGGGGAAGGATGAGATGGTTAGACAGTGTTATCAAGGCAACGGACATGAAATTGAGCAAACTCCAGAGGATGGCGGAAGACAGGAGGACCTGGCGTGATCTGATCCATGGGGTTGCGAAGAGTCGGACTCGACTGTGCGACTGAACAACAACAAAAATCCCTCAGCAAAGGGCCAGGCATATTTCAAAGGGATGAATAAAAAAAATCTCTCTGATAATCATGGTGGGGTTGTCTCTCTGTAAATAGGTTTTGATTTTTGGTCGTAGGGATGCCAACCTCCAGGTGGGCCCTGGGGATCCCCTGGAATGACAGCTCATCTCCAGGCGACACGATTACTTCTCCGGCAGAAAAATAAACGCCTCTTTGGGGTCCTTCTCCTCCCCAGGCTTTACCCCAAAACTCCAGGAGTTTCCCAACCTGGACCTGGCGACCCCATGGAGCCCATGAGCGGCCTTGCCAATCACAAGGGCAGGCCTCGGCTTTGTTTTTGCTTCTTTTGTCCCTTTCTGTTGAAAAGGCCCTGAAGACTTCCGACACCAAGGACAACATCCCATTGACAACACACTCCTTGAGAGCAGATTAAAAAGCAGGCGATAAAAAACCACGGTTGAAAAGCCTTTCCCTCAAGGGCTACAGCACGGAGTGGGTTCCCTCTGGAAAGGCAGCCCTGTTTGAAATCCCTTCTGGCTTCTGGGATTTCAGGAAGCATTTTAAAGGCTGGTTTTACAACCCTGATGAAGACGAGAAACTTAAAAAGAAAAGCTGTGCATTCTTGCCCTGGCTAATACAATGATATAACTAGAAGGTCTGCTGTCTATTTTGGGTTGGAGAATTCCCGGAGATTTGGGAGTGGAGATTGGGGAGGGCGGAGTATGAGGAGTGGAAGGACCGCAGCGGGCGTAGAGCTCACCCTCCATGGGGTCTGTTGTCTCCAGAAGAAATTAAAGTCTGGAGAACACCTGTAATTCTGGGAGCTCGCCAGACCAATGCTCCCTCTAAGTTGTGGAGTCTTGTGAGCAAAAGTTCGACTTTGTGAGCTACTGGCATTAAAGTTGTGAGCGAGCGATTTGGCTAGTGCATAAATTAGTTTGCTCTGGAGACATCCTTCCTGAGCTAAGACAAAAATATGTGAGCCGGAGGCTAAAAAACTGTGAGCTAGCTCACACTAACTCAGCTTAGAGGGAACACTGCTCCAGACCCCATCTAGAAGATGGCAACTGTACCTGTAGCTGACATCTTAACGTGGCTAGAGGTGTCCCAAGGGGAAAAGATGGAGGTCACAGGCATGAAATCCAACCAGGAGATCCTTGACTAACTCCCGAACAGTGGCCCTTCCGGCAATCCTCTTCTCCGTCGCTCAGCTCCTGATATTTCTGCTGTTTTAGCAGTTTGCGTATCATGTCTCCAATACCCCCCTTTTTCCATGCCAGGGACACTGAGAACAACCATTTGCCTTCTCCTGCCAGTCCAATGGGCGGGGGGAGGGGGGCGCAGCGAGCCAAGAAGCCAGAGATGGTAAATTAATCCCGGAAGAGCAGCACAAAGAGGAGGGAAGAAAAGCCCCACCACGGGGGCATTGAGCTCCCTGCTCCTGGCCCTCCGTGGGGCACCTTGGGGCTGGAGGGGCTGGCCGCTTCATGGGGAAGAGGACAAAGAAACCAAAGGGTTTTCTGGGGGAAAATGCTTGGTCTGGTATTGTTTTGTAGTCCTTGCTTTCTCTTCACATGCCATCCTAGAGAGGGGGCAGAGGTCATTTCAGGGGGGAACGCAGTTCCCCCGGTGAGGTGCAGGGGGCAGGGCACATGACGAAGCCCCGCCCCCTGCTTCCGGCTGCCCCGCTTCCAGCCCTCATTCAGCCAGGAGGAGGGAGGAGAAGAGGGGAGGGTAAGTTGCTTCCTCCCTGCCTCTCCCCACCCCTGCCTGCCTGGGGCAAGGGAGAGCCTTGGCGGGGCTTCCTCGCACCCCCGCTGGCCTTGCAGGTCAACCGCCGGGCCCCTGATGTCAGGGGGTGTGGCATATGCTAATGAGTTATGCTAATGAGTTCCCCTAGCTCTTTTTCTACAAAATGACCCCTGAGAGGGGGTAACCCCTTTCCTGCTTCTCCAGTTCCTGGGACCCAGGAGAAAAAAGAAACAGAAGTACGTGCTCCCCCCCCCCCCCCAACGGTTCCCCCGCAAAAAGTAACCCAAAAAAAAATACACAATGATATCCTGCAGCAGAGGGGGGCAGGCAATATTGTGGGCATGATAATGGGATTGAGTAAAAAAAAGTTTCTGATAATCATGGGCTGTGGGGATACCTCACAGTAAATGGATTTTAACAGAGGTCATTTCGGGGGGGAACGCGGGGGATCGCAGTTCCCCCGGGTGAGGTACGGGGGCGGGGCACATGACGAAGCCCCGCCCCCTGCTTCCCAGTGGAGCTGCAAGGCCGGCAGCGGCGGCTGGGACCGTTGGGGGCGGGGCGTGTGGCCTTATGACACACTTCCGGTGATGTCAGGGGGTGTGGCATAGGCTAATGAGTTATGCTAATGAGTTCCCCTCGCTCTTTTTCTACGAAACGACCCCTGGATTTTAAGGCTTGCTTTAGGAGCCCATAAGCTGCCTTACTGATTCGTTTAGGAAAAGGACAGGACTCGCCTTGCTTTACTGCCCCAGCCCAGAGCTTTGGCTTTCCCTTTCCATTCAAAGGGCTTCCGGGACTCCGAACACCAAAGGAAAACATCATTTGGGAAAGAAACAAACAATCCTTAAGCACAATTTTTTAAAAGATAGTGCTAACTCCAGGCGGAATCTCATCCGTAAAAGGTGAGCTGGGAGGAGACTGAGGATATTGAATAGAGGGGGGAGGACTGTTCATTTGGGCTCTTCACAGCCTCAGGCGGCCCCCAGATCTGAGGGACCTTCTAGCCGAGGGGTGGCCAAACGTGCTTAACGTAAGAGCCACATAGAATAAACATCAAATGTTTGAGAGCTGCAAGACATGAACAGATATCACACACAGGGTTTTATTGAAAAAATATGCAGATTTGCTTTTTATTAACATGAAATGAGACTGCCAAAAATAAAAACCAAAGGGGTAAAAACGGTAAAAAGCCCAGTAGCACCTTTAAGGCGAACAAACTTTATTGTAGCATAAACTTTCCAGAAACACAGCTCTCTTCGTCAGATGCAAGTGATGAGTGATGCATCTGACGAAGAGAGCCGTGTTTCTGGAAAGCTTCTGCTACAATAAAGTTTGTTCGCCTTAAAGGTGCTACTGGGCTTTTTACTGTTTTGCAGCAACAGACTAACACGGCTAACTCCTCGGGGTAAAAACAGATATTGATAATGATATCTATTTGTCCAGTGGTGTTTGTTTGCTAATGATATTTGTCTAAGAGAGAGAGAACGCATTTGAGAACACATCTGAAGTTAAAGTTGCTTTCTTTCTCTGTTCCCCCCACCTCAAGCCTACTCGGGGAGGGGGGGAGGGAAGGCCAATCGGAGAGGCATGCCTCCCCTTCACTTCCCCAGCTGCCTTGCTGGGAGCCGTACAATATGTGTGAGAGAGCCGCATGAGGCTCCCAAGCCAGTTTGACCTTCTCAATTCTAGCCTCCTATGTCCCTGTGTCCCAACAACCCTCTTCAGGTCGTCGCCACCTGCTGGTTGTTCCCCACTTTGGGTACCTTGCCTGGCACCCTCCAGAACCTTCCTTTCTCTGGACTCCTTCTTCTTCTTTTTTTGAATTACAATTTTTCTGGACTCACTTCTGAAGTTTCTGCCAGGCTAGGGGTGGTATGTTGTCCGTTCTGCCAGGGACTCTACTCCCGCGCACGGCTCCTGGCATTGCTGCTGCTGCCACGGCTTGCGTAGAAGATCTGTAATGCCCAATTTCTAATCCAGCCGATTGGATACCCTGGCATCAGGTCTGGCCAACTTACCTTTGGGTGAGTCGGAGTGTGATGAGGTCACTGCACGACGCCACGCTGTTTTCAATACAGCTTTATTAGCCAGTTTGGTGTAGTGGTTAAGTGCGCGGACTCTAATCTGGGAGAACCGGGTTTGATTCCCCACTCCTCCACTTGCAGCTGCTGGACGACCTCAGGCAAGCCGTAGTTCCGGCACAGCTGTTCTCTCAAGGACAGTCCTGGAAAGAGCTCTCTCAGCCCCACCTACCTCACAGGGTGTCTGTTGTGGGGAGGGGAAGGGAAAGGAGTTTGTAAGCCGCTCTGAGACTCTGAGGGAAGGGCAGGGGTATGAATCCAATCTCCTCCTCTTCCTCTAAGGATCCCTGCCTAGGACTCAGTTCACTGCTGGCTATAAGCCCACCAGGCCCCAGCCCTGCCCTGGAGTCTGATGCGTCCTGGGGTAGAAGGCAGCTGCCATAGTGGAGCAGGGGGGGGGGGGGGGGGGGCCTGTGGGTATGAGGGACCCAGGCTGTGACAGGCTTTGTATCTAATGGCCAGTCAGTTGAATTGAGCCTGATAATGGGAGATGTATTTGGGACAAATATAGCAGCTTCTCTCTCCCTGGCCCTCACTTTTGGGCTGTGCAAACTTGACAAAAGAAATTAACCCTGTGGCGACTGCCTCCCGCAGCTGTCGAAAAAGGAAAGCAGCAGCTTCATAGGCAGACACCGGAAACGCAGGTGGAAGCAGTCTGAGAGACATCCTTCCAAGGGGGTTGATTTTCCCCAAGAAAAGGTCACTTCCCTATCCAGTGCTGAAGCGGCTGTGATATTATTTTAATTTGTACCCTACCTAGGGATTTGCACTGAACCCAGCTCTTGTGGAAATTAAAGCCTCATTAGCTGAACTCAGCTGCAGAATCACTCATAAGGGCTTTACTGAGCAAAAGACTTATCTCTTCCAGTACAATGAAATATTATAGGTCAGTGTTCAGATCCAGTGTCAGTATTTATTATTTATTTATTATTTATTTAAGTATTTTTACCCCGCCCTCCCCGCAAGCGGGCTCAGGGCGGCTTACAAGGGGCATAGCCCGAACATAAAATCACATAAAATCCAATAAAATCCAACAACATTACGATCAACAATAAACAATAAAGTGCTTCCTTTTATCAGGCGGTCTTAAGTTGTTACAAATGATGGCATCATTGTCCAGAAATGGTCCGAGTCCGTCCGCTGTACTCATTGCAGCATTCTAGTAGCACTACGTTCAAGGACACTCCCAGCTTCGATGTTCTTACCACCGTTGATGGTAATGGTGGCAGCGGCAGCGGCGGCCCCTACGTGAAAGCCTGGTGGAAGAGCTCTGTCTTGCAGGCCCTGCGGAACTGCATAAGGTCCCGCAGGGCCCTGATCTCCTCCGGGAGCTCATTCCACCAGGCAGGGGCCGCCACTGAGAAGGATCTGGCCCTTGTTGCAGCGTATTTTACCTCTTGGGGGCCCGGAACTACTAACTGGTTCCGGGTCCCCGACCGAAGTGCTCTTGGGGGTATGTATGGGGAAAGGCGGTCCCTAAGGTAGGTCGGACCCAGGCCATATAGGGCTTTAAAGGTAAGTACCAGCACTTTGAAGCGGACTCGGTACGCTATAGGCAGCCAGTGCAGCGCCTTCAACCCAGGCTTGATGTGCTCCCACCTGGGGAGGTCCATCAGCAGCCTAGCTGCTGCATTCTGCACTAGCTGCAGCTTCCGGGTCAGCGACAAAGGCAGCCCCATGTAGAGAGCGTTACAGTGATCTAGCCTTGAGGTGACCGTCGCATGGATCACTGTAGCCAGGTCTTCGCGGTCGAGGAAGGGAGCCAACTGCCGAACCCGCCTCAGATGGTAAAAAGCAGATCTGGCAGTGGCTGCTACCTGGGCCTCCATCGTTAAAGAGGAGTCCAGGAGCACTCCCAAACTCCTACCAACATCAGATAGAGCTGGGTGTCATCTGCATACTGATGACAACCCAGCCCATACCTCCTGGCAATCTGGGCGAGAGGGCGCATATAGATGTTAAAAAGCATCGGGGAAAGCACTGCCCCCTGCGGCACCCCACACTCAAGTGGGTGCCTCTGGGACCGCTGTTCCCCTATTACCACTCTCTGTCCCCG
>NW_015160291.1:201822-221887 GCF_001447785.1 Gekko japonicus
GTCGGTGCGTTAGGCGGTCGGTACACCAGCCAGATGGCCAAGTTCTCCTCAGTCTCCAGCACCAGGCCGACACACTCCATGCCCATGATCTCCACCGGGGGGAGGGCCCTGAAGGAGTAAGCCTCCCGAACGAACAACGCCACTCCTCCCCCCCCGCCCCTTAGTCCGTGATTGGTGTACGACCGAGAACCCAGGCGGGGCAAGTTGGGAGAGAGCAACAGTCTCCCCGTCCCGCACCCAGGTCTCAGTCATGCACGCCAGGTCTGCTTGTTGTTCCACGACGAAGTCCCGAAGGACCATCGTCTTGTTGTTAATAGACCTGGCGTTACAGTACACCAATGATGGAGAGGGGTTCATCATCCGAGCCCCACTGCTGACCTCCCTTGGGATGGGTCGTAGGCTGGAAGGGCACCGAGCTTTTCTGTTTCTCAGGGCCCTTCCCTTGGTGTTCTGCCTAGACCCACCGCTGTACTTTCCCCTCCCCAGGAGCACCGGAATCTGCTGCGCCGGCATAGCTGTATCCGCCGGTCAATTCCGTAGTCACTACAGCTGGTTTTGGCTACAATCACCAACAGACGGCTTCCAACAGTGTTAGGTCTAATCACGTTTAGTCAAAAAGGTCCTTACTCTAATCCCCTCCTTACTTTATACTAACTAGTTCCCTGCAGTACAAAAAATAATCCAATAGTTCACTAATGTACAATATGTAGCCCTGTTCTAACCCCACCAGGTCTAATCCTCAACCACTCCTAGTTGATCTTCTAAAGACCGTTGCTACCCTATACCCTAACCTGCCCATTCATAGAAGGGTTATTATTATTGCAACTTCATTCACAGAATGATCGTTAGCTTAATACAATAACTAGATTAATACAAATCATTGCTAACAATTAAACAGTAACGGTAGTAACAGATCAGCTTATCATAATTCATTTCTAAAACCTGGCAGTCACGACCAATCATTCTCATTTAACTTCTAGCACTAGTGTCCCACCATCCATTCACTTCCATTCTTCCATCCAGCACAACAGGAATCACTATCGGACCCAACTCATTAACTTCAAACAACAGCCCCCCTTCTCTCCCTAAGTCTCAGATCTTATAGGTCTAAACGTTCCAGGCACTCCACCCACTGGTATTCAAACTCCGTCAGTCTTCGTCCTCTCTCACAGGACCACTCCACCACCACAGGATAGTAGGGGGCTCTCTCGATCTCCACCCTCTCTCACAGGGCCGCACCACACCACAGGACGGTAGAGGGGGGGGGACTCTCTCGTCCTTCGCCCTCTCTCACAGGGCCACTCCACCAATCTCCGCCCTCTCTCACAGGGCCACTCCACCAATCTTCGCCCTCTCACACAGGGCCGTTCCCCCACCACAAGACTGTGAACTCTCTCACACAGGGCCGTTCCCCCACCACAAGACTGTGAACTTGGCTTCGTCTCCCGACCTCCCGAGGGGCTCTGCTGGTCGTTCTTCTCCATCCACCTCCTTCAACTGTGCCCCAAAGCAGCGGTAGCTCCCTGTCAACCATCAACCAGCCAGGGGCCTCAGGGTGGTGGGGGGGCTGCTGTTCCGGGCGACTCCACTAGCTCGCTCCACACCACCGCGAGCTCACCACCGTCGACGCTGCCAGTCACCTCGGCAGCCGCTTCACACTCCCAGCCGTCCCAAGACGTCTCCCTCCGCTGTTCTGGGTCCGGGGCCGTCCAGGAGCTCCGCCGCCGCGTCCACTAGCCGCACCTCCGCGTCGGCCCGGGTCTCGTCACCCCGGGCCCACCCCCAACAAACCCGCTCCGAGCTCTGAGCCCAAGGCCACCCGGGGGGCTCCACCACCTCTGCTGGTCGCGCCCGAGGCTCCACCGCCCAACAAGCCACGCTCCCAGGCGCCAGCCGATGTTCCGGGCTGTTCCGAGCCCACCGCCGGCCACATCTCCGCTTGAGGGCCCGCCGCTGCTCCGAGGTCGCCCGGGGGCTCCGCCGGGGGCTCCGCCGCCGCCTCCTCCACTGGTCGCTCCCGAGGCTCAGCCGCTCAGGGCCCAAGGCTCCGCCACTCAGGGCCCGCTCCCGATGAACCGCACCCCCAAGGCACCAGCCGCTGCTCCGAGCCCGCCGCCGGCCACGTCTCCGCCCGAGAGCCGCACAGCACTACGCTCCACAAGCTCCGCAGGCTGCCGGCCCAGGGAGGCTCCGCCAGGGAGGCTCCGCCGCCAAACCCTGCGGCACTGGCGCTGGGGCAGGTAAGGGAGATTTTGCAGCTTTCCCCACGTACCAGGAGCCCAAAAGTTCGTCAAAATTAGCACTCAAGTTCACTCGGCCAGCTCTGGAGTGCCCAAATGCTGTTTCTCGGCACATTTTTAGATTTCCTCGGCGGGCATGCAAGCACAAACACCCCGCCGCGCCGCCATCTGAACAGTGAACGAACAGTGAACTTTACTTGGAGATCATGATTTTATTTAAAGTAAAGCACGCTCTTTGTATCAGGCAGGAATTTGATGAAGAGGTGAATGTTAATCATACAAGTACAGAAGAATGCACACAATAAAATCAGGTCTACTTTCTCAAACGTAGTTAAAGACATAAGCATTACAATTCTCTAAGATCTAGGCAAGTCAGTTTTTAAGTTGATAGGCAGAAGGTATGTACAAGGGGAAACCCGGCACATGTGATATGCTCACCCAATATAATATCTTTTCTGGTTGGAAGCCACCAGTAGAAAGCCTGTTTAGACCCTTACATGACACTTTTGATAGAAATGACAGAGGAAGAGAAATAAAACTTTTGAACTTGAACATGTGGTTGTCCTCGAAATAAAATAATTGGACCCTAAAGACAAAATGCGACCCACTGGAGAAAGAAATGGCAACCCACGCCAGTATTTTTGCCAAGAAAACCCTGTGGACAGTAACAAAAAGCTAAAAGATATGACGCCGGAAGATGAGCCCCTCAGGTCGGAAGGTGTCCAATATGCTACCGGAGAAGAGCAGAGGGCAAGTACAAGTAAACCCAGAAAGAGTGAAGCCGCTGGGCCTAAGCCGAAAGGACGCTCAGTTGTGGATGTGTCTGATGGTGAAAAGAAAGTCTGATGCTGCAAAGAACAATACTGCATAGGAACCTGGAATGTAAGATCTATGAATCAAGGTAAGCTTGATGTGGTCAAAAATGAGATGGCAAGACTGAAAATCGACATCTTGGGTATCAGTGAACTAAAGTGGACGGGAATGGTCAAATTTAACCCAGAGGACCATATCTACTACTGTGGCCAAGAATCCCGTAGAAAACATGGTGTGGCCTTTATAATCAACAAGAGAGTGAGAAAGGCAGTAATGGGATACAATCTCAAAAACGACAGAATGATCTCGGTCCGAATCCAAGGCAAACCATTCAACATCACAGTAATCCAAGTCTATGCCCCAACCACTGATGCAGAAGAGGCTGATGTGGACCGGTTCTATGAAGACCTACAACACCTCCTAGAACTAACACCAAAAAAAGATGTCCTCATCACGATAGGGGACTGGAATGCTAAAGTAGGAAGCCAAAAGGTAACCAGAATAACACACAAGTTTTGCCTTGGAGAACCAAATGAAGCCGGGCAAAGGCTATCAGAGTTTTGTCAAGAGAACACGCTGGTCATAGCAAACACTCTTTTCCAACAACCTAAGAGGTGACTCTACACATGGACATCACCAGATGGGCAACACCAAACCACTAGGCCATTCAGGTTTGACCTAGATCGCATCCCAGATGAATATACAGTAGAGGTGAAGAATAGATTCAAGGGTCTAGATTTGATAGATAGAGTGCCTGAAGAACTATGGACGGAGGTTCATGACATTCTAAAGGAGGCAGCAATCAGCACCATCCCAAGGAAAAAGAAATGCAAGAAAGCAAAGTGGCTGTCAGATGAGGCTTTACAAATAGCTGAGGAAAGAAGGAAAGCGAAAGGCAAAGGTGAAAAGGAAAGATTTACCCAACTGAATGAGAGAGAAAGCAAGGAGAGATAAGGAGGACTTCCTGAATGAACAATGCAAAGTATTAGAGTAAAACAATAGAATGGGAAGGACTAGAGATCTCTTCAAGAAAATTGGAGAAATCAAGGGAATGTTTTGTGCAAAGCTGGATATGATAAAGGACAAAAATGGTAGGAATCTAACAGAAGCAGAAGAGACTAGGAAGTGGTGGCAAGAATACGCAGAAAAACTATACAAGAAGGATCTCAATGTCCTTTACAACAACAACAGTGTGATCGCTGACCTCGAGCCAGACATCCAGGAGTGCGAAGTCAAATGGGCCTTAGAAAGCATTACTAACAACAAAGCTAGTGGAGGTGATGGTATCCCAGCTGAGCTATTCAAAGTCTTAAAAGATGATGCTGTTTAAGTGCTGTACTCCATATGCCAGCAAATTTGGAAAATGCAACAATGGCCACAGGATTGGAAAAGGTCAGTTTACACTCCAATCCCACAGAAGGGCAATGCCAAGGAATGTTCACACGCTAGCAAGGTCATGCTCAAGATCCTACAAGCTAGACTTCAGCAGTATGTGGATAGAGAACTGCCAGAAGTACAAGCTGGGTTTCAAAGAGGTAGAGGAATAAGAGATCAAATTGCCAACATTTGCTGGATTATGGAGAAAGCAAGAGAGTACCAGAAAAACATCTACTTCTGCTTCATTGACTACGCTAAAGCCTGCAATTGTGTGGACCACAACAAACTGTGGCAAGTCCTTAAAGAGATGGGAGTACCAGACCACCTCACATGTCTCTTGAGAAACCTGTATAAGGGTCAAGAAGCGACAGTTAGAACCAGAAATAGAACAACTGAATGGTTTAGAAAAGGAAAAGGAGTACGACAAGGATGTATATTGTCACCCTGCTTATTTAAAATAAAAGCAGAGTACATCGTGCAAAATGTCGGCCTGGATGAATTACAAACCGGAATTAAGATTCCCGGGAAAAACATCACTAAGATCATGGCATCTGGCCCCATCACTCCTTGGCAAATAGAAGGGAAAGTCATAGAAGCAGTGACAGACTTCACGTTTCTGGGATCCAAGATCAATGCAGACGGTGACTGCAGCCATGAAATTAAAAGACGCCTGCTCCTTGGGGGAAAGCGATGGCAAACCTAGACAGCATAATACAAAGTAGAGACATCACCCTGCCAACAAAAGTCAGCATAGTCGAAGCAATGGTATTCCCAGTAGCAATGTATAGCTGTGAGAGTTGGACCATAAGGCCGAGCATCGAAGAATAGATGCTTTCGAATTATGGTGCTGGAGAAGACTCTTGAGAGTCCCTTGGACTGCAAGGAGATCAAACCAGTCAATCCTAAAGGAAATCAACCCTGACTATTCCCTGGAAGACCAGATACTGAAGCTGAAGCTCAAATACTTTGGGCACCAAATGAGAAGGGAGCACTCACTGGAGAAGACCCTGATGCTTGGAGAGATTGAAGGTAACAGAAGAAGGGGGCAGCAAAGGATGCGATGGTTAGACAGTGTTATCGATGCAACAAACATGAAATTGAGCAAACTCCAGAAGACAGCGGAAGACAGGATGGCCTGGCATGATGTGGTCCATGGGGTCGCAAAGAGTCGGTCGCGACTGTGCGACTGAACAACAAAAAAGGCAATTGTGCAAAGGAGTAACTATACTAGGTGGACTGGAATACATCTTGATAATTGCCATTAAATTCTCAAAGTAAGGTTATAAGACAAAAGACAGCAGTTGTTCATAATTTCATATAAATAAATCTCCTATTTTTTCAGTTATCCTAATGAACTGTCAAGGTTGGAGGCGGTCAGGAATTAAATTTTAAAGATGTTATGAAAACACATAATACATAAACATTCATAAATATAATTAAAATCATGAATATGCAACATATTTCCTCTCCCCTGTGAGAGTCCTTTCATGCGAAGTAAGGTGTGCACTCTGACGGAGACTTTTTCAACACTGCAGGCGTTTGTATGGTTTCTACCCTATGTGGATTCTTTGATGGGAACAACAACTGCCACTCCGACTAAAGCTTTTCCCACACTCCAGGCATTTATATGGCTTCTCCCCTGTGTGAATTCTTCGATGGGAAGTAAGTGTGTTCATGTGACCAAAGCTTTTCCCACACTCCATGCATTTGTATGGTTTCTCTGCTTTGTGAATTCTTTTATGGGAAGTAAGATTGGAACTCTGACTGAACCTTTTCCCACACTCCAGGCATTTGTATGGTTTCTCCCCTGTGTGTGTCCTTTGGTGGGAAGTAAGGTATGCACTGTGACTAAAGCTTTTTCCACACTGCAGGCATTTGTATGGTTTCTCTCCTGTGTGAATTCTTCCATGGGAAGTTAGACTGGAACCATCTGTGAAGCTTTTTCCACATTCCAAGCATTTATATGGTTTCTCCCCTGTGTGACTTTTCTGATGGACACTAAGGAGCGAACTCTGACTGAAGCTTTTCTCACACTCCAGACGTTTGTATGGTTTCTGCCCTGTGTGAATTCTTTGATGGGAAGTAAGGCTTCCACTGTGACTGAAGCTTTTCCCACACTCCAGGCATTCATATGGTTTTTCCCCTGTGTGAGTTCGTTGATGGAAAGTAAGTGTTTTTTTCTCACGGAAGTTTCTTCCGCAGTCCAGGCATTTATGTGGCTTTTCACCTTTGTGAATTTTTTGATGGACAGTAAGTTGTCCACTCTGACAGAAGCCTATTCCACATTCCAGGCATTTATATGGTTTCTCCCCTGTGTGAATTCTTTGATGGCTATTAAGTTCTGAACTCCGAATGAAGGTTTTTCCACACTCCAGGCACTCATATGGTTTCTCCCCTTTGTGAATTCGTTGATGGGAAATAAGGTTTCCATTGTGACTGAAGCTTTTCCCACACTCCAGGCATTTATATAGTTTCTCCCCTGTGTGAATTTTCTGATGGACACTGAGGGGTGAACTGCGACTGAAGCTTTTCCCACACTCCAGGCATTTATATGGTTTCTCCCCTGTGTGAATTCTTTGATGGGACATAAGACTGGAACTCTGGCTGAAGCTTTTTCCACACTCCAGGCATTTATATGGTTTCACCCCTGTGTGAATTCTTTGATGAACACTAAGGTATGAACTGCGACTGAAGCTTATCCCACACTCCAGGCATTTAAATGGTTTCTCCCCTGTGTGAATTCTTTGATGGGACATAAGACTGGTACGCTGGCTGAAGCTTTTTCCACACTCCTGGCATTTATATGGTTTCACCCCTGTGTGAATTCTTTGATGAATACTAAGGTATGAACTGCGACTGAAGCTTATCCCACACTCCAGGCATTTGTATGGTTTCCCCCCCGTGTGAATTCTTTGATGGGAGATGAGGCTATGTTTTGTTCCAAAACTTTTTCCACAGTCCAGGCATTTATAAATTTTCTTTTTGTTACACATTCTTTGTTGACTATTAACTGGTATTTCAGTGAAACTATTCCTGCTTGCAGTGCACTCATTCCTGTTGTCTCCTTGACATATTCTTTGCCATAGAGAGTCATCACCATGTAAAAGACTGGAATTACTCCTCCCTTTAGGTGGGCGTTTTCCCTCTTCCTTCCTCGGTGCATCCAAATCTAACTCCTCTGTCACATCTAAATGCGTATCCTCTTTTTCCATCGATCGGTCTTCTTCTGCTTCATTTGCTGACTGCCATACGTCTCCTGCGGAAAGAAAGGGATACCTGGTGTGATGATACGACACTTTCCACTAATACCTAATTTTGAGTCCAATAGCACCTCAAGACTAACAAGATTTTCTGGCGTCAAGGCTCCCTTTGTCATATTTGATTCAGAGTACTTTGATTCAAGTACTCGATTGCAGCTATGCTGCAAATCTGGTGCCTCTACATAAGAACATAAGAGACGCCAATGTTGGATCAGGCCAAAGGCCCATCCAGTCCAACACTCTGTGTCACACAGTGGCCAGAAATACCAGTGCTATCAGGAGGTCCACCAGTGGGGCCAGGACATTAGAAGCCCTCCCACTGTTGACCCCCCCCCCAAGCACCAAGAAGACAGAGCATCACTTGCCCCAGATTCCCTATCTATACCTTGTGGCTAATAGCCACTGATGGACCTCTGCTCCATATGCTTATCTAATTCCCTTTTGAAGCCGTCCAAGGGGTAAAAGGAGTACTGAAGGATGATAGCTGAGAAGCTAAATGCATTTTTTGCCTCCGTCTTCACTGTGGAAGATGAGAGGTGCTTGCCCACTCCAGAACCGATGAGTTCGGTGGGGTGTTGAAAGACCTGAGTCAGATTGAGGTGACGAAAGAGGAGGTCCTAAAACTGATAGACAACTTAAAAACGGATAAATCACCAGGCCCAGATGGCATACATCCGAGAGTTCTGAAAGAACTCAATTGTGAACTTGTGGATCTCCTGACAAAAATATGTAATCTTTCCTTAAAATCAGCCTCCATTCCTGAGGACTGGAAGGTAGCTAATGTCACTCCCATCTTTAAAAAGGGTTCCAGAGGAGATCCGGGAAACTACAGGCCACTCAGTCTGACGTCGATACCGGGTAAATTGGTGGAAACCATTATTAAGGAAAGAATTAGTAGGCACATAGATGAACAAAACCTATTGAGGCAGACTCAACATGGGTTCTGTAAGGGAAGATCTTGTCTCACTAACCTATTAGTGTTCTTTGAGGGGGTGAACAAACATGTGGACAAGGGGGATCCAATAGATATTGTTTACCTTGACTTCCAGAAAGCTTTTGATAAAGTTCCTCATCAAAGGCTCCTAAGCAAGCTCAAAAATCATGGGATAAAAGGACAAGTCCTTTTATGGATCAAAAACTGGCTAATTAATAGAAAACAGAGAGTGAGTATAAATGGGCAGTTCTCCCAGTGGAGGGGGGTAAGCAGTGGGGTACCACAGGGATCAGTACTTGGTCCACTGCTTTTTAACTTGTTCATTAATGATTTGGAGTTGGGAGTAAGCAGTGAAGTGGCTAAATTTGCGGATGATACGAAGTTGTTCAGGGTGGTGAAAACCAGTGAGGATTGTGAGGCACTCCAAAGGGATCTGTCAAGGATGGGCGAGTGGGCGTCAACATGGCAAATGGGGTTCAATGTGGCCAAGTGCAAGGTGATGCACATTGGAGCCAAAAATCCTAAATATAAATACACATTGATGGGGTCTGAACTGGCAGAGACAGATCAAGAGAGAGATCTTGGAGTTGTAGTAGATAACTCACTGAAAATGTCGAGACAGTGTGTGACTGCAATAAAGAAGGCCAATGCTATGCTGGGGATTATTAGGAAGGGTATTGTAAACAGATCAGCCAATATCATAATGCCGCTATATAAATCAATGGTGCGACCTCATCTGGAGGTGACATGATTGAGGTTTATAAGATTATGCATGAGAAAGAGCAGGTAGAGAAAGAGGTACTTTTCTCCCTTTCTCACAACACAAGAACTCATGGGCACTCCATGAAATTGCTGAGCGGTCGGGTTAGAACGGATAAAAGGAAGTCCTTGGACCACCAAAAATACAAATAAGTAGGGGTTAGCCATACCATTCTTTAACACATAGGGTCTGAAGTACTTTCTCTTTAACATCACAGAGATAAGTTTTAGATCTAGGGAAACAGGGATGTTTTTTTTCCCCTTTTTGAGTTTCCCGGTACTCAGATGTCCTGGGGGGTGGCCAGGTGAGAAACGGTGACAGAGCAGAGACTGGGTGAGTGACAAAGCTGACTGGCACCCCCCCCCACAGCTGGCCCCAGTTCAGCTACGCCCCGGTTCCATCATCAACCAAAAGGGAGAATGCACCCAGGAAATTGGAAGGAAACTGAAACTGGGAAGTGCAGTCACGAAGGAGCTAGAAAAGACCCTTAAGAGAAAAGGTGTGTTGCTGGCGACCAAGATGAGGTTAAGTCATGCCATAGTATTCCCCGTTACTATGTACGGGGGTGAAAGTTAGACAACGCAGAACGCTGACAAAACTCAGATGCCTCTGAAATGTGGTGTTGGGGGAGAGGTTTACAGATATTGCGCACTGCCAAAAAGGCAAATAAGTGGGATCTAGACCAAATCAAGCCCGAACTTGTCAGAGCCCTTGGAGAAATCAGTTCCCAACAACAGTCATTCAGAAGAATTAAAGTTTATTGAGACATTGATAGGATCTGGACTCTTAACGATTCTTTGTTAGAACTGAGGCCAAGTGCGTGAAGCAAGTAATTATACTGAAATCAAACAGGACATTAATGGTTCTTGGCCAATTACACCTAAGTTAAAAGCCCACTTGAATAACGGCATATTAATTCCCAGGGGAAAGAGGATACCAGGGACAGTTAGGTCTCAAGGTTACATGGTTGAGTCAAGACAGATAACAGCATAGTGGCCAGAAACGAAAGCATACATTCTTGTTCTCACCCCCCATATTTCCATGGCGACCAAGCCCAAGAAGGGGCCAGATTGACAGAACTCTCCCTAGAAGCCAAAATGACTCAAGTGAGGTTGTCACACGGGTTACTGAAAAACACAATAATGCTAGGAAAAGAGGGAGGTAGAAGGAAAAGAGGAAGACCAAACATGAGACGGATTGATTTCATTAAGGAAGCCGTGGCCCTCAGTTCACAAGAAGCGAGAGTGAAATACCACTGGTATTTCTGGCCACTGTGTGACACAGAGTGTTGGACTGGATGGGCCTTTGGCCTGATCCAACATTGGCGTCTCTTATGTTCTTATGAGAGTGGCTGTTAACAATAGGACATTTTGGAGGACATTAATTCATACGGTCATCATAAGTTAGAAGAGACTCAATTACAAAACTCACAGACACACAGAGAAGCCAAGAATTCAAGGCCTGGTGTCTGGAAAAACACTTTCAATGTCTTGGTTGGGAGTCTGGGCCTGTAACAAACTAGATGGAATTAACCAATCTGTAGCTTGTGGCAATTAGATGGAGGACAGGATTTCACTGGGACAGTGATGGGCTGAGAGAGAAAGGAGAGGTGAACCTCTGACCTAATTGCTTCAGAAATGGTGATATCTTGGGGGTTTCCTGCCCTGGGATTTATGGGAAGGAGATACATGGTTATTAAAAAGGGGGCCAGCCAGTCTTTGGGTTGGCTGAGGGGCTTGAGAAGGCAGTTAGAAGCAATCGACAAGGGGAATGAAGAGAAACCAGCACTTGGCCACATTAGACATGACCAGCCGCATGAAGAAAGTAACTAGGGCCCCTGCCACATGGGGGGGAAATTGCTGCGGGCAAAGTGCGGCTTTTGAAAACCGCACCAAAAGAGACACGCAGCGGCAGGATCACACAGATCCCCTGAGCCGCCGCGCAGTTGCTCCCCAGCACGATCAGATGCCGGGGGGAAAGCCACGGACGGGAGCGTGAGGCAGCCAGCTGCGCATGTATGCGCATGCACAGTTCGGCTGGGAGACTCGAGTGCTCCTGCAGACGGGCGCGCCGGCAGTCCGACGGCCGCGCTTGATGCGGCGCGTCAGGTTGGTTCTACCTTTTACTAGGTTTATTTTTAGTGCGCATTTTAGGCCTAAAGGGACGGATCGGGGATGGGTGTGCGCCGATTCCCAGATGTTGCGGTGAGATCGCGCCCATTTGCTGCGCCCCCGATCCGTCCCTCTTCCGGCCCAAAACCTCCCGTGTGACCGGGGAATAGGATGATTTTTTTTATCTGAATAATGAACTAGGATCCAATAAGTCAAATTTGCCTCTCTTTAAACGTCACTGAGGTAAGTTATGTGTGGGGAAATGAGGTGTGTTTTTACATACTTGATTTTCCTATGGTCAGATATTTTAATTTCATGGTGTACAACTGTGTTTTTTCTGGTGTGCTGCACTACAATTGCTGGAATTGGTGTCATTAAGTCTCTGCCCGCACTTTAAAAGAAATCTAAAGCTGGAGCGTTAAAGATACGGCCTGCAGACTGGAACTGATCCATCCAGGGCTCTTACCTGGCCTGTGAGCCCCTGCTGAGAGGGAGGGAATGTAGAAGGCTGTCAGGTTCCCAGTCAAATCACTCTCTCCACACACACTTTGGCAGCGAATGCTTTATTAGAGATATGATATGCTATGGGTTCAAGCTCTTTGTTATGTTACCAGAGGCATCCATTTTGGACTATTTTATGAGTTATGCCTTGTGACTTTAAGCTTGACACAGAACGGGCTAGTGAAGAGACTGTGGAACATAGGGTTCAACCAGAGGGCAAGCTAAGACAATGTCAGCTGCATAGGATGATCATCACCTAGCCAGCGGGGCCCCCAGAGTCGTTAAGCTCTTCATGTATGCAAACATTAAGGTTGATCACCTACACAGAAGCTCATCAGCACGCCCAGACCAAGTGTCTCCACCTGACAAGCTTAACAATAGAAGTCCTCCCGTGCCAGACCAACAATAGAAGTCCATTACACACAGCAACCATCACGTCAGCGCTACTGGTGACCCGGCACGTACCTCTCTCGCCCCCGCCCAGACACCTCCCCTTTAGTTAATCGATAGTTTGAATATTGACATCATAACCAATAACTGACCTTAGGGGTCGGGCTACCTGGTAATCCGTTTGAGCCCACCCCCTCCCCTCGCAGCAGAGACCTTAAAAGATCTTGCACAGAGCCAGGAGAGCAGCTTCTTCCTACCAACGACCTCTCTCTGTCTGCTTGAACCTCTCTTGTCCCACTTGCTATACCAAACTCCTGATTACCGCTTTGCCTTAGTCTGCAGCTAAGGTCAATCCACGTGTTCCCGGCTGGTCTGGATTCGCAAGTTTCTTACCCCATTTTCCTCCCCTTCCGCCCTCCCATCCAGCTGGAAGTTTTCGGAGCTGAGCCACGCTACTGGTAAATATAACCCACCAACGATATTCCTGCTCATGCGACTGTGCTGTAATATCTAGCTTGTCTTCCTAGTTCTTGTATGCCTGTGTGGTTTTTATTATTATTCTTGTATGATTGAACTAAATACTCAGTAAAGAAAGTGTTATTTTACTACAGTTTCGTCTCTTCATTGAAACGTATCGGCTTAGCCCATCCTGCGTATACATAGATCTGAATCCCGATTATTAAACTGTTCCAATTGTCTCTCCTAAAGAGCAATTCGGCTAACAGTTAGGACTGATTTGCAAAGGCGGAAAAAGACAGGATACAGGTAAAAAACCACAAAATTCCAAACATCACTACATCAGTGTTACTACAGTGACTATGAAAGATATACAGCCACTATCTAGCCAGGCACAGATTTCTCCCAGGACACTTCTCGTGTGAAAGATGGTCTTGGGACCTCTTAGGAAAATTACTAAGTGAGCCTTCCTAATTCACTACACCCACTCCCCCACCCCCTTAGGAATGCAATGGCAGGCGAGGGCAAAAATAAGGGTACAGAATGCAAGTAGAAGAAATCAGGTATGGACAATACAACTGGCTCAGCCAGCCAACCCGCCCCGATGCCCGAGTCTGACAAGACTTGGGGGGGTGGGATCTTTGAAGGTTTCTGCTTGCACCTGTGAAATGATCTAGCATTGATGTTGAAACTCACGGAAAGGTGTGGGGAGAGGGGTTGAGAAACGACAGGAGGGATAGTGAACAGTAGACATGGGGTGGGGGGAGACTGAAGGTATCTGAAGCCCCTACCTGCCAATCCTTCCTCTCCATCAGAGCCCAGGAGAAACAGCCCTTCCTCTTCTTCCAGCCGGGATATGAGGTCGGGTTTGGCAATCAGAGGTCCTGTTTATCGGGGGGGGGGGAACCCAAAATTATATCATAAATGTATCATGATGCACTCTTCTGTGTGCCCGTATATTCAACCATTCCAAGCAAAACCGACTGTCCTTCCAGAAACACCCAACAGGCAAGTAATAGGGGAGGGATGGAGTCCAGTGGGGGGGGGTCAAGACTCATCCCTCTTATGCTATCCTGAGACTCTGTAGGGGCATGGATGGGTTGCCGTGCACACACCTACACCTGTCAGCTATGCTGACATGATTGAGGTTTATAAGATTATGCATGGGAAAGAGCAGGTAGAGAAAGAGGTACTTTTCTCCCTTTCTCACAATACAAGAACTCGTGGGCACTCCATGAAATTGCTGAGCGGTCGGGTTAGAATGGATAAAAAGAAGCACTTCTTCACCCAAAGAGTGATTCACACTTGGAATTCACTGCCACAGGAAGTGGTGACAGCTACAAGCATGGACGGCTTCAAAAGGGAATTAGATAAGCATATGGAGCAGAGGTCCATCAGTGGCTATTAGCCACAAGGTATAGCTACGGGCTCTGGGGCAAGTGATGCTCTGTCTTCTTGGTGCTTGGGGGGGGGGTCAACAGTGGGAGGGCTTCTAGCGTCTTGGCCCCACTGGTGGACCTCCTGATGGCACTGGTATTTCTGGCCACTGTGTGACACAGAGTGTTGGACTTGATGGGCCTTTGGCCTGATCCAACATTGGCGTCTCTTATGTTCTTAAGCTGCCATGATGTTTATGAGCCAGGGATCGCTTGCTTGACCTGTGTACCAACATTATCATTGACCTTGTAGACTGCCTGTGTAGTGTCTTCCCATTTATTATCCGTGAGACTAGTTTCGATTCCCAGCTTCGGCTCTAACTGCCCTGGGCCCCATTCCCGCGTGCGGGAGTCTGGCCGACTGGCCCGGGGAGGCGGGGGGCGCACAGATGAATTCCCTATATCTCTATATGCTTGCTTGAAGGTAGTTATTCCTAACAGTGACCGTGTTACTGCATCCATAGTACTGGCAATAAAGTATAACCTTGCTATCAGCGTGTACTCTGACCGTGGAACCTGACAACACCCAACTCTTGGCTTCTTGGGACCTCAGCCCCACGAAACAGTGAGACCGTTCTCTTAAAAAGGTTGGTTTCTATTCACCAAAAAGAGATAGACTGAAGGGAAGGAGGAAGAGGAGGAAGAATTGGTTTTTATACCCCGCCCTTCACTACCCGAAGGAGTCTCAGAGCAGCTTACAATCTCCTTCCCCTTCCCCTCCCTACCACAGACACCCTGTGGGGTAGGTGGGGCTGAGAGAGCTCTGAGGGAACTGTGACTGACCCAAGGTCACCCAGCAGGCTTCATGTGGAAAAGTGGGGAATCAAACCTGGTTTCTCTAATGGATGCTGTTACAAACAAACTAGACACTCAAATACAGAACACAAAACAAATGAGGTTTGTTGGAAAGTGGTACCCAATTTTGGACTATTTATCCAAACAATTTATTACCTCTGAATGGTCCCAATTCCATACATGGATTTAATGTTTTATTCTTTGTTGAACTGATGTTTCTTGAGTAGGCTATTTTTCTACACAGTTATGTTAGTAATACCTACCCTTAATTTATGAGTGGCTGTATTTTGGTTAGAGAATGCGTTTATTTTATTTATTATATTTTATTTTCTTTCAAATATCAAGCAACAGTATGTTTTACTGCTGCAAAATATGTATTGTCTATATCCTAAAACTTCTTGGTGTAAGCATGTTTACAGGAAGTTACACAATGTTTTAATATGTCATAATTCATAAGTTAACATGTACAACTGCATTATGCTGTAGCTTTATCTGTTACAATTTTGACTTAAAACAATAAAAAATTTAAATTTAAAAAAAAAAAACCTGGTTTCTCCAGATTAGAGTCTGCTGCTCTTTACCACTACACCACACCACAGAAAGGACGTTGGCTGCTAGCAGTAAAAACATTTGCCATCTCTATTTGGGTAATCCCTAATTCAACAATTGCTAATAATTTTGGTGATTAAGATGCCCAATTAGGTCTCATTCGTGGCCAGTCCATGACAGAGTTGCGGGGTTGTGTGCATATCCCTGACGAACACGAGAGAGGGAAGGCTGGATGAGAGGGGGAGAGAGAATAAAACCGGTGCACAGAGGAGGCCTGGGGGGATCCAAGGAGGGGGGGAGAGTTATGCTGGAGACATGACCAAAAAGGGGGGCAAACAAGAGCCCAGGAGGAACCAGGGGATCTGGAGAGGGACAATGGGAAGTTACCCGGCAGAGACCAGGAGCAGCGTCAGAGCAACGGGGAGAAATATACTACGGACGCTGTGGGCCATAGTGAAAGAAAGAGGAAGAAAGTAGATCATAGCTGCCAATTGAAGTGCAGGTCTGTCTCCTTTAGGGTTGCCAGGTCCCCACGCAACACTGGTGGGGGATAGCGGTTAGGACCAGTGTTCCCTCTAAGCTGCGTTAGTGTGAGCTAGCTCACAGTTTTTTAGCCTCCGGCTCACACATTTTTCTCTCAGCTCAGGAAGGGATGGCTCCAGAGCAAACTGAGGTATGCAGTAGCCAAATCGCTCACTCACCACTTTAATGCCAGTGTCTCACAAAGCAGAATTTTTGCTCACAAGACTCCACAGCTTAGAGGGAGCATTGGTTAGGACTGGCAGATTCAGGTTGAGAAACTCCTGGAGATTTGGGGATGGAGCCTGGGGGGGGGGGGGAAGCAGGACCTCAGTCTCCAAAACATCCTTTCTCACCAGGGGGCCTCATCTCTGTCATCTGAGGTCAGCTGTCATTCCAGGGGATCTCCCCTGGAGGTTGGCATCCCTAGTCTCCTTACAGGCAATAGTAGGTTAGATGGAAGAACCTGACCTGAAGTGTAGGGCTGAGTCCCAGACCTTACATACTACTTCTCCCATATCTCTTGGGGGGGCACCCCCTTGACAGTGGAATCCAATCACAGTGTCTTGTTTGCTAGTTCCAGAATTCAAGTCACTTATTCGCCCACATCTGTTTGGACCGATGCAAACTGTGATCTAAACAACTTGTTTAGAAGTCGCTTACAGATCTGTTAGGAGCCTGAAGAGGAGTTTCTCCTTTTATAACCAACTCGGGAAGCAGACCAGGTGGTTCGCTTGAAGGTGTTAAGGCATTCAGCCGAAGAGAATCCCTTTCCATCTTCAGCAATATTTGTCCTTCGTAGCCACACACAAAAAAACCCCTGACCGTTTCTTGTGGCTGGAATTGGAAATGATCTTAGCGAGTCAGGATCGTTTGCTTTGAGGAGGAGCTTTCCTGCAAGGGGTACCTGGAAAGCTCATTTTTGCATCTGAAAGGATTTGGGCAGTTATTCCTCTAAGTCTGATCAAAGTTCTTCTTGGGCCGTCGGGCACCTCTTTTCTGGGACTCAAAGCAAGGTGGCGGTGGCTTTTTCTATCTTGTGGGGCAACCTGAGGCCCTAGACAACTAGAGGGGTGCTGGCATAACGCTGGGAGTGATGTTCTTGTTCCACGCCAACTGAGATGGAAATGTCAGCTGCGAGCTAAAATGACAGCAAAGGTCCTTCCACGGCCACATCTACAGCCCAGGTAAGGCCAGGCCCAGACTGGAGGGAAGACCCTGCTTAGACACCCCCCCCCCCAAATCTCCAGCCCAGGCCTCCGTTGGAATGTCTTCTGATGCCCTCTCATGTGGTTCAGGCCCAGGACTTTCAGGTAGGGGCTCCCTCTCTGCAAGGAGAGCACAGAACCCTTCCCACATCGCAGGGAGGATCATGGAGGGTAGCAGAAACCAACCACTGCACCCAGCCTGCCCATGTCCTTCCACCATAAGGGCTACATTTGGTGAGCCAGTTTGGTGCAGTGGTTAGGAGCGCAGACTCTAATCTGGGAGAACCGGGTTTGATTCCCCACTCCTCCACTTGCGCCTGCTGGATGACCTTGGGCAAGCCATTGTTCCGTCAGAGCTGTCCTTGAAAAAAAGCAGTTTCTGTCAAGAGCTCTCTCAGCCCCACCTACCTCACAGGCAGTGCTCCCTCTAAGCTGAGTTAGTGTGAGCTAGCTCACAGTTTTTCAGCCTCTGGCTCACACATTTTTGCCTCGGCTCAGGAAGGAGGGCTCCAGAGCAAACTGATTTATGCAGGAGCCAAATCGCTCGCTCACAACTTTAATGCCAGCAGCTCACAAAGTAGAATTTTTGCTCACAAGACTCCAGAGCTTAGAGGGAACATTGTCTGGGGAGGGGAAGGGAAAGGAGTTTGTAAGCCACTCTGAGACTCCCTTGGGTAGTGAAGGGCGGGGTGTAAATCCATTCTCTTCTTCTCTTCTTCTACGTTATTGTCCCTCCTCACTGCAAGAAGGAGAAAAGGATCCTCACCCAGAGAGGCCACGTTCCCAAAATTCTCCAGCATGACTTCCTTGTAGAGAGCTCTCTGGGCCGGGCGCAGCAGGGCCCACTCCCCCGGAGTGAAATACACGGCCACCTCCTCAAAGGACAGCCCGGCCTGCAAGAAGAAGGAGAAGGAAGCAAAGTCACTGGAAAGCTGGTCCATGGGGGGGAAGCCAAAAACAGAGAGGGTCAACTCATCGTGGAAGAGCAGCACAAAGAGGTGGCGAGAAGAGCCCCGTGGGGACGTCTCCCCCCCCATGGCCTCCTTGGGAGCGTCCTGGAAGCCGAGGGGCCGTCCTCAGCCGCAGTGGGCTGGCAGCCTTGTGGGGAAGAGGCCAGAGGTGTCCAGATGATCAAGGACTACATAGTTTTCCGTGGGAAATGCAGTGTTTTTATGGAGACATTTGGTGTTGGGCCAAATGAATTGTAAGGTTCTAATGGTCTCGTTTCTCCCCAAGAACCATACAAGACAGGGGGGACTGTTTTCCTGCCTTCCCAGAGGGGAACACTAGAGCCAGTGGGAAGGAGCTCGATCCGTTGAGCATCGCAACAGAGAAGAAAGCACCCCTCCTGTCTGCCGCACATCTCCCCCGGGATTCCCCCCGCCCAATACCTGAGCTGGCTGCATGGCGGCTCTTTTCCCGGCTTCAGCGCACGGAGGGGATGGCGGAGGGGCCATCCAGGGTGTCCTTCCACTCCTGCCTGGGAGGGAGAGAAAGAAAGGGGGGGGGAACAGTGTTTCCTCTAAGCTGAGATAGTGTGAGCTGGCTCACGGTTTTTTAGCCTCCAGCTCACAGATTTTATTTATTTATTTATTATTTATTTATTTATTTATTTCACTTTTACCCCGCCCTCCCCGCTAGGCAGGCTCAGGGTGGCTTCCAAGAACTGACAAGCAGTATACATTCAAAGTGCAATTTAGGGACACATTCGGCGGTACCGCCGCATTAGCTCGTATAGGATCGGAGTTCGCCACAGGGCGCTGCTGGTAAAACGTTGCTCCTATCGGAACGCCTGCCTGAAAAGTTCGGTTTTCACGGCCCTGCAGAACTGTGACAGGCCCCGGAGGGCCCTGATCTCGGCAGGGAGCTCGTTCCAGTAGGACGGAGCTACAAACGAAAAAGCCCTCACCCTGGTTACCATCAACCTGACTTCCTTAGGGCCAGGGAGGGCCAGGCGGTTTTGGGATCCTGATCGCAGTGCTCTCTGGGGAACATGTGGGGAAAGGCGGTCCCTCAGGTAGGCCGGTCCCTGACCATAAGATTTTTGTCTTGGCTCAGGAAGGAGGGCTCCAGAGCGAACTCACTCATGCAGCGGCCAAATCGCTGGCTCACAACTTTGATGCCGGCAGCTCAGAAAGTAGGATTTTGGCTTACAAGACACCACGGCTTAGAGGGAGCATTGACGGGAAACCCCATTTTCTGTGCCAGTCCCTAGAGTGGACCTCTCTCCAGATTGGATTCAGGGCCCACATTCAAGTTAACCAGATTGGATCCATCAAGGCTCAAGAGCGTTTGGCCCCATGTCTCTCCCCTCAACCAGCCATTCTATGGGGGGGGGGGCGATCAGTGTTCCCTCTAAGCTGAGTTCGTGTGAGCTAGCTCACAGTTTTTTAGCCTCCAGCTCACAAATTTGTGCCTTCGCTCAGGAAGGATGGCTCCAGAGCAAACTAATATATGCAGTAGCCAAATTGCTCGCTCACAACTTTAATGCCAGTCGCTCACAAAGTAGAATATTTGCCCACAAGACTCCACAGCTTAGGGGGAACATTGGGGGCGATCCAACCATCCCCCTCCTCTCCTCGAAAAGCTTCCTTGCAGACTCAGGCAACCCTTTCCTGGGAGATGAGTCAGTTCCCCGGGCGTGAAGCCACACCCCTCCCTCCTCCCCTCTGAGGGAAGACATGACCCTCCTGCCCCCCCCCCCCCCCCTAGGAGA
>NW_015160291.1:222050-224763 GCF_001447785.1 Gekko japonicus
CTGGAGTCGGTGCGCTGTCGGCGTTTTCGCGTGCTGCTAGCGTCCTCCCAGGGCTCCGTCGCGCTCCTGGGTGACGTCACCGCTCGCCTCCTGCTGCACGGCAGCCTGCTCGTTGTTACCGCTGCTTGGCCACCAGGGGTCGCTTCTTCCGGGCCTGCTGCTTGCCGGTTGCCGCCGCGCCGCCGCGCTCCTTTCTTGCCTCCACCGCCGGAATTCAGCCATCACCATTAGCTCCACCGCCGCAATGCCACTGCAACGCCGCCGCCGTTGTTGCCATCCACTCGCCCCGCCGAGGAGGAGGGTGCCCCCCACCCCCCCCACCCTTCTAAGGGTGGGTACCCATTCATCTACTTGCCTGAATTTACGTCGGCTTTCGAACCACTGGGTAGGCGGGAGCTGGGACTGGGGTCGAGAGCTCACCTCGACCACGGTGGGTCTCGAACAGCCATAGTGGCTGCTCGAGTGATGTTAATGCAAGCGTTTTACTGCCTGCGCCACCGCTCCCTTTATTTTATTCGTTTGATTTATACCCTGCCCTCCCCGCCAAGGCAGGCTCAGGGCGGCTTACATAAAATGCACATATAAATACAGTTAAAAACATACCTAAAACATCCATACACAATCCATTATCCATATCCCTAAAACGCCGGAAACAACGGAAGTGCAAGAGTGGAGATTCCTAAATCAAGCCATACCACTGCTTAGGTGACAGTCCTGACCGTATTCCCAAATCGGCTCAATTTGGTCGACTAATTTATGTGGCAAGATAGCCTGAAGGTGGTAAAACCAGGGCAAAGGGTCACTCCTCGGTGTTTTGCCAACTTTTAGAAACGTTGTATTCCTGCCTGACCCCCACCCCCCGCCCCATGGATCTGTTCATTTTGAAGAAGAAGAAGAAGAAGAAGGAGGAGGAGGAGGAGGAGGAGGAGGAGGAGGAGATTGGATTTATACCCCGCCCTTCACTTGGAGTCTCAGAGCGGCTTACAAACTCTTTTCCCTTCCCCTCCCCACAACAGACACCCTGTGAGGTGGATGGGGCTGAGAGAGCTCTGACCGAGAGCTGTCCTTTCAAGGATGGCTCTGACAGAACTGTGGCTTGCCCAAGGTCATCCAGCAGCTGCAAGTGCAGAAGTGGGGAATCAAACCCGGTTCTCCCAGATTAGAGTCCATGCACTTAACCACTACACCAAACTGACTCTCAAGGGTTGGAGCCCGGCTATCTCAAAGGGAAGGTCTTCGTGGTTTTGTTTTTCTTTTTGGCATGTACTCTGAGCAGAGGTTAGTGAGAGAGAAAATCATGTTTGGGAACAAGATTGATGAACTGTCTTTGGCATTCTAAACCCTTTGCTTATTTTACCTTATAAAAGAAGGACTCAGGATATTGTGCACTGTGCTTGCATGATCTGTTCTTGCAGGAAGCAGGATGACCCTCCTTAATAAAGACTGTATGCTCTGTTAGTCAAAAAAGCCTTGAATGTTTCTCCCCTAGACATGGTCTGGGGGGGCCCTGCCTATTCTGGGCCTCTCCTAACACTAGCCCTGCAGGGAAAAGTTTTTGCACTCTTTGCCTGGGCTGGCCATGATGCATTTCTGTAGCTGGGAGATTTCAGCAGAGGGAAGCCCCCCCCCAAACGTGTCCCTCCGTCTGCAGTCTCAAGTGAAGCTGCCTTGAATCCACGCATGGACAAAGCAGGAGAAAAGAGCACAAACGGGTCCTGTCCACTCCATCAGCTTATGTCTCTGCCCCAGGGGGACAGGTTTCCCTGCATTTTGCCTGCCCCAAACTCCCTGCAGTCCCCCCCCCCAAATAGTGGATTGTTCCAGTGTTTTAAAAACCATCCGTTCTGTATTAATATATTGACGTAGGTGGATAGAGGGACGACGGTGGCTCAAGTGGTTAAGAGGCTTAGCTGCAGACCGGAAGGTCGGTAGCTCAGCAGTTCGAGACTCGAGTGTCACGTGACGGAGTGAGCTCCTGTCTCTGTCCCCAGCTCCTGCCAACCGAGCAGTTCGAAAGCAAGAAATTACAAGTAGCTAAATAGGTACCGCTTCGGTGGGAAGGTCACAGCGTTCAGTGGGCCTCAGCGTCTAGTCATGTCAGGCACATGACCACGGAAACGTCTTCGGACAGCGCTGGCTCTTCGGCTTGGAAACGGAGATGAGCACCGCTCTCTAGAGTTAGATTCGACTGGCTTTCGAGCAAGGGAAACCTTTACCTTTATAGGCAGATGGATGTGCGGTTATACCAATACCCTAGTCAACTGCCAAATTAAAAAAAAAACCCAAAAACTGAACCCACCGCCCATACCCGGGGAAGGAAAAACAGCTGCCATTGGGGGTGGGATGGGGGAGACTGAATTGGCAGCCATCTCGCCTTGTTTCCAAAATTCAACTTCACCCCAAGGCCGCTTTGGGCAAGATCGCAAGAAAGCCAGGGGAAACTCCGGCAGGGGCCCAATTGCTGCATGGAAGCAGGGATCTCCTTCGCCCCAAATCTCCCTCTCAGCCACCCCCACCCCCCACTCTCTCTGGAAGCCGCCTGAACTCTCTCCAATCTCCAAAGGTGCTGGATTCCGATCCTGCGCTCAAGTCCGCTGCAAGAACCGCGCGGCTCGGCACAAAGGGGACAAGCGGCTCTCCGTGGGGCAGGAGCGCGCGCGGGGGGGGGGGGCGACGGGACAGGGAAGCAAGGAAGAAATTGTGGGGCAGATGC
>NW_015160291.1:224786-229132 GCF_001447785.1 Gekko japonicus
CCCCCCCCCGTCCTTTCTCTCTGCTTTGGGTCTTGCATTACAGCCCCCCCAACCCATATTTCCTCCCTCCAAAACCTCTTTCAGCTCACCGGATTCCCTCCGTACAAGCAGAACCCCTGCGAGTCGCAGACGCCCTTTCTTGCCGGGGCGGAGGAGGAAATGGCCCCCCCCCCCGCCCCGGTGTTCCTCTCTAGGTTTGCGGATCTCTCTCTCTCTTTAACCCTTCCAGGCGGTGCTCATTTTGTCAAAGGAAAAAAGGAAAAGTGGACTCATCGTATATAAGGTTGCACTGGTTCCTGCACAACGGTTCCCCCCTCAGGAATTAGGACATCCCTGAAAGGCACACTGGTGAGAAATGCCGCACACTCCCCTGCAAACAATCCCTGCTTGGAGAGCATTTCAGCCCTTCAAGGGAGCCAGGAGGAGAAATGCAATCAGAGCATCTGAGAGAAGGAAGGAAGGAAGGAAGGAAGGAAGGAAGGAAGGAACATCTTGGTGACCCTCCTCTGCGCCTGCTCCATTCTGTCCAGGTTCTTTTTGAAGTGAGGCCTCCAGAACTGCACGCAGGGTGGTCTGACCAATGCCATGGACAGTGGGATTGTGGCATCTTGCGATCTGGATGTTATGCCTCTGCTGATACATGTTGAGATGACATTAGCCTTTTTTTGCTGCTGCATCACACTGACTGTTCATACATACTTAGCTTGCAGTTCAGGTGTATTCCAAGATTTGTTGGCACACATTACTACGCATAAGTGTTTCCTGGAGGACCCCTTTGCCCAGTGGAAATTCCCCTTTATGCAGACAGTGTATTAAAAGCAGTCCTGCAGTGCCGCCTACTGATGCAAGAGATGTTTGCCAGGGGCAACTGAGGCCAGTGTTGTGGCCATCACCCAAGCCAGAGAGGATGTCCTGACCTGAGGCCAAGACAAACAAAATTGCTGCAGATGTGCATACAATTAGAAAAAAGTTGTCAATAATATAGAACAACAATAGAATTCTAAGATGGTTTAATTCTTGTTTTCAGCACAGAGCGCCATCGAGATGACGTCGAGATGAGCAGAAACACAGATATTACGAACTTCTCGAGTTCTAGCGTTCGTTTCGATACAGTTCTTTATCAAACAAAGAAGGAATTCTTAAATCCAGAAACTTTTCCAAACAGCTTTGGACTAACAATTTTCAACTTCCATCGGACAGTCCGTCCGATGGAAGTTGAAAATTGTTAGTCCAAAGCTGTTTGGAAAAGTTTCTGGATTTAGGAATTCCTTCTTGTGAAGTATTCGTATGAAGAGCATTAAAGAACTGAGATTCTGAGATTTGTTTGATAAAGAACTGTATCGAAACGAATGCTAGAACTCGAGAAGTTCGTAATATCTGCGTTTCTGCTCATCTCGACGTCATCTCGATGGCGCTCTTAGCTGAAAACAAGAATTAAAACATCTTAGAATTCTATTGTTGTTCTATATTATTGCCAACTATTTTCTAATTGTATGCACATCTGCAGCAATTTTGTTTGTCTTTGTGATTATCCATTTGCTGTACCCCTTATGTTACTTTACCTCTGACCTGAGGCCAAGGCAGGAATGAGAGGCCCTCAGAAAGACTCTGGAAGGGGTTGCAACCTGATTTCTCAGCTGCACCAGTCTTTACAATATGGCCTTAAGAACACAGGAACAGATGAACATAAGAAGAGCCCTGCTGGGTCAGACTAGTGGTCCACCTAGTTCAGCATCCTGTCTGACCCAGTGACCAACCAGTTCCTCTGGACGGCCAGCAACAGGGCAGAGAGGCTGAGGCCTTCCCGTGATGTTGACCTCTGGCACATGGGATGCCTCTGAATGTGGAGGTTCCCCTTAGTCACCGTGGATGGTAGCCACCGATAGACCAATCCTTCATGAATCTATCTAATCCCCCTTGAAAGCTGTTTATTCCTGTGGCCATTGCTACAACTTCTGGCAGCAAATGCCACGTTTTAATCACTCTCTGCGTCAAGTAGCCTTTCCTTTTGTCCGTCTTGAATCTACTGCCCATCAGCTTCGATGGATGCCCTCAAATTCTAGTATTTGGGGAGGGGGAGAAACATTTCTCTTTGTCCACTCTCTCCACCCCATGCATAATTTTATAAAGCTCTATCATGTCCCTCCCCCGACTCCTCAGCCTTTCCCCCTAGGGAAGGTGCTCCAATCCTCTAATCATCTTGGTTGCCCTTTGCGGGACTTTTCCCCACTCTGCAATACCCTTCGAGAGACAGTCGGTTTGGTGTAGTGGTTAAGAGCGGTGGATTCTAATCTGGAGAACTGAGTTTGATTCCCCACTCCTCCACGTGAAGTCAGCTGGGTGACCTTGGGTCAGTCACAGTTCTCTCAGAGCTCTCCCAGCCCCACCTACTTCACCGGGTATCTGTTGGGAGAGGAAAGGAAGGCGGTTGTATTTATTTTCATTTTATTATTTTTGTGACATCAGAAGTGACGTAGTCATGTGCCCCTCCTGGCGTCCCCCACCGAATATTTTCTGGCTATGGGCCTGTTGCCACTACACTACTCATCCCTAGTTTGAGATGGTGTATGAACAAAATGGATCCCAGATTACCACAGACTGTGACAGCAGCCGTGAAATTAAAAGACGCCTGCTCCTTGGGAGGAAAGCGATGGCGAACCTAAACAGCATGATAAAAAGTAGAGACATCACCCTGCCAACAAAAATACGCATGGTCCAAGCAATGGTATTCCCAGTAGTCATGTATGGCTGCGAGAGTTGGGCTATAAGGAAGGCCGAGCGCCGAAGAATAGATTCTTTTGAACTATGGTGCTGGAGAAGACTCTTGAGAGTCCCTTGGACTGCAAGAAGATCAAATCAGTCAATCCTAAAAGAAATCAACCCTGACTGTTCCCTGGAAGGCCAGATAATGAAACTGAAGCTCAAATACTTTGGCCACCAAGTGAGAAGAGAGCACTCCCTGGAGAAGACCCTGATGCTGGGAAAGATTGAAGGTCAAAGAAGACGGGGACGGCAAAGGATGAGATGGCTGGACAGTGTCATCGATGCAACGAACATGAAGTTGAGCCAACTTCAGAGGAAGGCGGCAGACAGGAGGGCCTGGCGGGAGCTGGTCCATGGGGTTGCGAAGAGTCGGACTCGACTGTGCGACTGAACAACAACATGAACAAATTCAACAGTACCTGCCCAAATATTGATCCTTGTGGAAAACTCCACTTGTTTCTTCCCTCCACTGTGAGAACTGGCCATCTATTCCTACTCTGTGTGTTTCCTGTCATTTCAATCCCTAAGCGAACCTGTCCAATTTCCCCTTGACGGCTACGTTTACTCAGGAGTCTTTAGAGTGGTACCTTGTCAGAAGGCTTTTAAAATATTTATTGTTATATAATACAGGTATGTAGAAATACATTAGACACAAAAGGCTTTCCTTAGACCTGACAAGAGTCCTGTTTTGAGAATCGGGGAAGGGAGGATGTTACGTGAAGTCTGATTTCCAAGGCGATCCCAGAGCCCCTTTCCTGGGAGGAAGACAGAGAAGAAGAAGAAGACAAAGAAGAAGAGATAGAAGAACATAAGAGACGTCAATGTTGGATCAGGCCAAAGGCCCATCCAGCCCAACACTCTGTGTCACACAGGGGCCAGAAATACCAGTGCCATCAGGAGGTCCACCAGTGGGGCCAGGACATTAGAAGCCCTCCCACTGTTGACCCCCCCCAAGCACCAAGAAGACAGAGCATCACTTGCCCCAGAGCCCCTATCTATACCTTGTGGCTAATAGCCACAGATGGACCTCTGCTCCATATGCTTATCTAATTCCCTTTTGAAGCCGTCCAGGCTTGTAGCTGCCACCACTTCCTGTGGCAGTGAATTCCATGTGTTAATCACTCTTTGGGTGAAGAAGTACTTCCTTTTATCCGTTCTAACCCGACCGCTCAGCAATTTCATGGAGTGCCCAAGAGTTCTTGTATTGTGAGAAAGGGAGAAAAGTATCTCTTTCTCTACCTGCTCTTTCCCATGCATAATCTTATAAACCTCAATCATGTCACCCCTCAGTTGTCGTTTCTCCAAGCTAAAGAGCCCTAAGCGCCTTAACCTTTCCTCATAGGGAAAGTGTTCTAACCCTTTTATCATTCGAGTTGCCCTTTTCTGCACTTTTTCCAAAACTATAATATCCTTTTAAGGTGTGGTGACCAGATCTGCAAACAGTATTCCAAATGAGGTCGCACCATTGATTTATATAGGGGCATTATGATAGTGGCTGAAGAAGAAGAGATAGAAGAAGAATGAGCATATCCAGTTCTGCTAATTCCAAGTCCTTAGTAAGCCATTCCTTAACAACAGATATT
>NW_015160291.1:230181-234230 GCF_001447785.1 Gekko japonicus
GGAGACAACTCTGACACAAACTGCTCTTTTCCAAGGACAGCTGTGCCAGAGCTTGTTGTGACTGACCCAAGGTCACATCAGCAGGTGCAAGTGGAGGAGTGGGGAATCAAACCCGGTTCTCCCAGATTAGAGTCCGCGCACTTATTTTTATTATTTTTATTTATTATATTTATACCCCGCCCAGCCCGCAAGCAGGCTCAGGGCGGCTAACAAAACGGTACAGTGTACCTGGTGACATACAAAAAGCTTAAAAACTCTCTAAAATCTCATAATAATTACTTTAAAACATAATTTACAGTTAATAATAAAGTGCAAACAGTATTACACATTAGATGGCGTGCTTCCAGATCTCGTTCTGTATTATTCCACCGCTCATCATCCTCGCGCCGGAAGGCCTAGCGATACGTCAGGACCAGATCTAAGATCCGAGCATTCGCTAGGATCGTTGGTGGTAACAGTAGTGGCGGCTCCTATTGAAAGGCCTGGTGGAAGAGCTCCGTCTTGCAGGCCCTGCGGAACTGTAGAAGGTCTTGCAGGGCCCTGATCTCCTCCAGGAGCTCGTTCCACCAGTGAGGAGCCGCCACAGAAAAGGCTCTGGTCCTGGTACTGATGAGCCTTGCCTCCTTGGGGCCCGGAATAGTCAGCCGGTGCTGGGCCCCAGACCGTAGTGCTCTCTGGAGTGTATATGGGAGAAGGCGGTCCCTCAGGTAGGTCGGTCCCTGGCCACTTAACCACTACACCAAACTGCAATCCATACATTCAATTAACAAGGCAATAGAATTTGGGTTGGAGAACCGACCAGCATATCCTAAAAAGCTTGATACTTAATATAACGCCTTCTGATCCACTTAGGTGTCTCTTGTCCAGGGTCAGTGATATAACTCAGTTCTCATTCAGTTTCTTTCTGTCTTTTTGATTTCTTTCCCTCTTCATAGGCAAGTGAATAAGAGTGTCTTTCCACAGTCAGAGGCAACCCAAGAGAAAGGGGAAGGAGATGGAAGAGGAGGACCCAGAAGGCCCTGGAACTGGCAAGAGATTGAGAAAAAGTCCCCGTCCCATCCCAGCAGGGAGTGCTGCTGAATTTTGGGAAAGAGCTCTGCCAGAGACCTTGGCTCAGGATACTGTGAGCACAGGTATACGCAGCCGATGCTTCCGGCAGTTCTGTTACCACGAGGCCGATGGTCCCCGAGAGGTTTGCAGCCAGCTCCATAGACTTTGCAACCACTGGCTGAAGCCAGAGAGGAACTCCAAGAAGCAGATGCTGGACCTGGTGATCCTGGAGCAGTTCCTGGCCGTCCTGCCCCAGGACATGCAGTGCTGGGTCAGAGGATGTGGGCCAGAGACCAGTTCCCAGGCGGTGGCCCTGGCCGAAGGTTTCCTCCTGAGTCAGGCAGAGGAGAAGAGGCAGGCAGAGCAGGTGAGGGGTTTTCATTCACTCAGTTCAAGCAGTGACCTTATCCTAAGGCTTCCTGTCAGATATTTCTGTGTGTGTTGACTGCCGTCACTTTGCTTCTGACTTGTAGCAACCCTATGAATTAATGTCCTCCAAAACGTCCTATCGTTAAGAGCCTTCCTCCGGTCTTACAAACTGAAGGCCATGGCTTCCTTGACTGAATCAATCCAGCCCATGTTTGGTCTTCATTTTTTCCTGCCGCCTTCTATTTTCCTAGCATTATTGTCTTTTCCAGTGACTCTTCTCATACTGTCACAAAAGTACGATAGCCTAATTTTAGTCATTTTAGCTTCTAGGGAAAGTTGAGGTTTGATTTGATCTACAACCCACTGATTTGTCTATTATTTGATGGTATCTGTACAAACTCTCCTTCAATATCACAACTGGGAGCTGGTTGGTGCAGTAGTTAAGAGCGGCGGACTCTGATCTGGAGAACCGGGTTTGATTCTCCACTCCTCCACATGCAGCCAGCTGGGTGACCTTGGGTCAGTCACAGTTCACTCAGAGCTGTTCTCTCAAGAGCAGTTCTCTCAGAGCTCTCTCAGCCCCACCTACCTCACAGGGTGTCTGTTGTGGGGAGAGGAAGGGATGGAGTTTGTAAGCCACTCTGAGACTCCGAGTAAAGGGCAGGGTATAAATCCAACTCTCCTCCACCACACATAGTAATGGTGAATATTCTGGCATGAATTAACTCAATCTTGGTCATAAGCGACTCCTTCTGGGCTGCCCTTTCCAGCCTCAGTCTTCTGATTTCTTCCTTGCTGGGCAATTTCAAGTTCTTCACCATTAACCAGTTTGGTGTAGTGGTTAAGTGTGCGGACTCTAATCTGGGAGAACCGGGTTTGATTCCCCACTCCTCCACTTGCACCTGCTGATGTGACCTTGGGTCAGTCACAAGCTCTGGCAAAGCCGTCCTTGAAAAAGAGCAGTTTGTGTCAGAGTTCTCTCAGCCCCGCCCACCTCACAGGGTGTCTGTTGTGAGGAGGGGAAGGGAAAGGAGTTTGTAAGCCACTCTGAGAAACCTTTGGGTAGTGAAGGGCGGGGTATAAATCCAATCTCTTCCTCTTCTTCTTCTTCTTCTATCTCTGAAATTTCCGGACTTTTGTCTTCTTGATGTTCAGGTGTAATCCTGCTTAGTTTCAAGGCTTCACTGTTTTCTGCCAGTAACGTGGTGTCATCTGCATATCTCAAATTGTTGCTGTTCCTTCCACCAATTTTCACTCCTAAAATCTCATCCAGCTTTCCTTATGATATGTTCTGCATATAAATTGAAGAGAAAGGGAGATAAAATACATCATAGTCTGACACCTTTGCCAATTTGGAAACCATTCCATTTCTCCATCTTCTGTCCTAACAGTGGCCTCTTGTTCAGAGTACAGGTTGCACATCAGTGCAAACAGTTGTGGCAGACTCATTTCTTTTAAAATCATCCATAGCTTTTCATGATCCACACTGTCCAAAGCTTTGCTGTCATCTCTGAAAAACAAGCTGATTTTCTTCTGAAATTCTCTCATATGGTCCAACAGCCGACCTATTTGCAATATGATCTCAAGTACCTCGTCCTTTTCTGAATCCAGCTTCAACATCTGGTATTTCTCATTCCATGTATGGCAACAGTCTTCGTTGTAAGACTTTGAGTACCACTTTACTCCCATGAGAAATTAATGAGAAGTTCCAGTAGTTGCTGCAGTCTTTGATGTCTCCTTTTGTCAGAATAGCAATGTAAAGTGAGTGTTTCCAGACTGTGGGCCACTTTTTGGATTTCCATAGCATATTTGTGTTAAGATTTTTTTTTTTTTAATATATGAATTTTTATTGAATTATAGCATATATAAAAGAACATCACCACTAGAATAAACACCCTAACACCTTCCTCCCCCCCTACATTAAAAAACGATCCTGTGTTGTTCTAATCAAATGTCTTATATCTTTCTATTCAAGTATCTACTTATACGTATATGCCTATATTATATATCTGCATACTCGCAATGCATTACAATTTGTTTCCTTACATAATTATTAGACATTCTTATCAATCCAATCGTATACATTAGACCACATGTTTGAAAACGTTTCATTTGTATTACCATGGAGTTTCTGTGTAAGATTGTCCATTTCTATTACTTCAATTACTTTGTTAATAAAGTCCAGCCTGTCCGGAATTTCACTTCTTTTCCAATAGCTAGCTAAAACTATTCTGGCTGCCGTCAAGAGATTTATCATGACATGTTTATCTTTCTTTTTCCAGCTTTCAGGTAGAATGTTTAATAAAAATATTTCAGGGTCTAGTGGTACTTGGATTTTTGTTGCCTGTGTGATCACCTGATGTACCTCTTTCCAGTAACTCTTTACCTTTTCACACGTCCACCAAGCGTGATAGAACGTGCCGATTTGTGTTTCACACTTCCAGCACATATTGTTACTTCTAGGATGAAACCTAGCCAGCCTAGCTGGAGCTAGATACCACCGATAACATGTTTTAAATACATTTTCCTTTAGTGAAACTGCTTTTAGTTGCTTCACATTTGTCCATATCCCTTCCCATTTCTTGGGGTCAATAGTTTTCCCGATATTCGTGTTCCATTTTATTAAAGGT
>NW_015160291.1:234457-253955 GCF_001447785.1 Gekko japonicus
TCTAAATTTTTGATAAATGTGTTATTGTTAAGTACCGGAATATTTTGAAAAAGAAATAGTACTCTAGGTAGTATAACCATTTTGATCGTCGCTACTCTGCCCATAAGGGACAAATGTAGCTTAGACCAATTATCTAGATCTTTTTGGATCTGATTCAGAAGATTATCATAGTTCCCTTGTATGAGTGAACTGGTTCTGTTGGTAATGTTAATCCCTAGATATTTAATATTCTTTTCTATACTAAAATTCGTTGTTTCTTGCAGCTTTTGTTTTGTAACTAGACAACAGTTTTTTGTTAGTATTTTTGTTTTTGATTTATTTATTTTAAATCCCGCTAACTGTCCGAACTCCTGCATCACTTCTAATAACGGTGATATCGATTGTAATGGATTTAGAATAGTAATGGCGATGTCGTCCGCATAGGCTTGGATTTTATACTCTTGGTTCCTAATTCTAATCCCATGTATTTGATCGTTTTTACGAATTAATTCGCATAGGCCTTCCATTGTCAGTATGAATAGAAGCGGGGAAAGAGGGCAACCTTGTCGGGTACCCTTACAAATATCGATCCCTGTCGTCAAGTCCGCATTAATTATTATCCTTGCTTCTTGCTTACTGTATATTGTTTCTATTATATTAAGGAAGTCTGAACCGCATTCTATCTGTTTTAGATTTTGAATCATATAGTCCCAATTGACGTTATCAAACGCCTTTTCGGCGTCTATAAATACTATGGCTAATTGTTTGCTTACGTCAGACTCACAATACTCCAGGATGTTCAGAATATTTCTAATATTATGTTTTACCTGCCGGTTGGGTAAAAATCCTGCTTGATCTGAGTGTATTAGTTGTACTAGCACTTTTCTCATACGTTGGGCCATTATATAGGCATATATTTTGTAATCGACGTTGAGCAAAGAGATTGGGCGATAATTCCTGATCTCTTTTTCATCGGTGCCCTTTTTATGTATTAGTGAGATTGAAGCAGAGTTCCAGGATTCTGGTATTATTTTTTTCCCCGGTATATCATTAACCAACTGTTTGTATATTGGGATAAGCTCGTCTTCAAAAACTGTATAGAATTCAGCGGGTAAGCCGTCAGGGCCAGGGGGTTTGTTTTTCTTTTGATTTCTAATTGCACCCACTATCTCTGCTAATGAAATTTTCTGATTTAAAATTTTCTTTTGGTCCTCATTTAAGATTTTGAGGGACTCATTTTCTGTGCCTTGGAATAGTTCTATTGATATACCATCTACCTCTGGTGATTTGTTTCTCCCCACTGCTCTCAATGCAGCTTTCCATTTACTTTCTAATTCCATTGGTTCTTCTTCATAAGATTCTTCTGGAAAGGAATCTGTCATGTTTTCATCTCCTTAGCATTAGTTATCAGTGCACTGTTCCTGTTTATTCTTAGATATTTCTAATTCTAGATACCTGACTCCCTTGCTGTTGTTTCAGATGTGGGGACGATCCATGAAGATGGAAGCGAAGCTCTCTGAGGCAGAAGGAGCTCCGTCAGAGGAAAGTCAGAGGGCGCAGTGTGCCCAGGAGGATGCCCGAGGTGCCCTGTCAAGTGGTAAGGGTGCCTCGTGCCGAGATGGGATCGGGGCACCTAGTCAAGTTGTTGGGAGAAGGTTCAGGAGAGGAGAAAAGGGGAATGCTTTTGCAGATTACATAGAATGGAGTTCTGGGACACAGAGTGCCATAGGATGTTGTGATGGCTTCTCCGCTTTATTGGGGAGTAGACAGATTCATGGAGGGCCATTCCATTCTTATCTACATTAATTAAAATATGCCTCTTTCACCTTCCTTTCATTAGAGGGTCTCAAGGTAGCTCAGAAAAGGAAAGGAGGTGAAATGAGGGTGCAGCTATTAGCCAAGGTGAATCAATGGAATGTCCACATTCCCCAGACCTGGATGGCCGAGGCTATTCAGATCTCAGAAGCTAAGCAGGGTCTGCCCTGGTTGGTTCTCACATAGGAGACCTCTGAAGAAGTCCAGGGTTGCTATGCAGAGGCAGGCAATGGCATACCACCTCTGGAGGTCTCTTGCCTTAAATATCTTGTAGAGTCACCATAAGTCAGCTGTGACTTCACAGCACTTTTCAAACCCACACACCCCATCTTCTGGGGCAGCATATCTCTGAAACTCCATTGCAAGGGGCAATAGTGTGGGTTCTTGTGCCCCTGCTTAAAGGCTTTCTAGGGGCATCTGGCAGGCCACAGTGAGAAAGAGGATACTGGACTAGGGATACCATGGTACCCCCCGATTTGAGTGTGGAGCATGGGATGGACATGATGTCATGTCAATGTCTTGATTGGCCTAATACCTGGATGTGAAAGCGCATCAGCAGACGCCCTGGAAACCCATGGTAGTACCCTAAAGTTTCCAGAGGCTTGGCTGATGAACTAAAATCACATCTGGGTTTTGGGTTGGATGAGATGGTGACATGTCTTACAAGATGATTTCTGGTCTCCTCTTTTTCTCCTGCCACTCTGGACTCCAGGACGGGTGGGAGGGAGGGCCCAGCAGGCGGGAGAATGGCAGGCCTGGGCTTTTGATCTGTTCCAGCAGGGGTGCTGCAGCCTTTGGAGCTCCAGGGTGCCCAGGGCACCTTTCAAGTCTCACAGAAGGGTTGGCAGCATTTATAACATGCTGAGGCTCATGGGTACCTGGTGCTTCCCTTCCACCTGTCTGACACCTCACTAAAAGTCATTACAAATATTCTTGAGTGTAAAGAAGACAAGGTTTCACAACCCTGGGAACAGGGATGGGTGAAGCAGAATTCAAAGAAGCAAACGCAATAGGAACTGGAGGTTAACATTCATCCTTCCAATTTTGTCTCCCTTGCAGGCAGTGAAGAGAAGTTGTCAACCTGTCGTCTTTTCAGAGGAGTGGAAACGGCTGCTCCACCTCTGGTCCAGGTAGGGGGGGAAGACTGGGGGATAGTCAGGTCCCCCCTCCTTTCTCAAGGGAGGTTTTTGGTCCTGCTGACCGAGGAGAGAGAGGCCCTGAACTCCATTCTCTTTATGCATGTCAAACTCTACATCCCGCACCCTCCCAGAATGCCCCCGTGGAGAGTGTAGTCTCTGCCCGGACTGATCTCTGACGAGGGAACCTGCTTCTCCTTTCAGTCTCCCTTTTCCTTTGAGGAGGTGGCCGTGTATTTCACCGAGGCCGAGTGGGCCTTGCTGGCTCCTGGCCAGAGAGCTCTCTACAGGGACGTCATGCTGGAGAACTACGGGAGCGTGGCCTCTCTGGGTAAGGACCTTTCCTAGGTTCCAAGTGTGCGAATTGCTGCCATTGGGATGATGCATGAATCAAAATATTGAAAAGCAACATGTGGTTCTGAGGACTGCCTGGCTACCTCCCCCCCCCGCCCCGTTGGGGGCCTCAAGGAGGTGGGAATGGCACTGGAAACGATGGTTCAGCATGGCCAGTGTGGTGGCGCTCACCCAAGCCAGAGAGGGTGTCCTGGCCTGTGGCCGAGGCGGGGCTGAGAGGCCCTCAGAAAAGACTCTGTGGAAGGGACCAGATCCCAATTTCTCAGTTGCCAGCCTTTACAACATGCCCTTCCCCGAGATGGGATTACGGCCATCCGCTCTGACTGTGATCTGTAAAGGATCCATCCCCCTTACAGCGTTTAGGATTCTGGTCTTTGATCCTGACCATGTTTCTGTCTTTCCAGAAGAATTTTTCTTCTTCCTTGGATTTCTTCCCTTCCCCACATAGGAATGATCTCTCTCTTTCTCTCTCTCTCTGAGACAAAGAAGCCACGAATGGAACAGAGAGTATGGTGGAGAAAGACCAAGGCCTTGTGTTCAAAGAATGGCTGGAGGGTTTCTCAGGAAGATCTCAAGAGACCATTTCCTTCCCAAATGAACTGATTGCAAGTGAGTATCCTTCCCGGTTCTGTCATAAGAACAGGCTGCACTACCGCTAAATACAGGATATTCCTGGAAAGTGTGTGTGTGGGGGGGGTTTACCTGAGAACAGCCCTGCTGGACAAGGCCAAAGGCCCATCTAACCATTCCTGCAGCAGTCCCCTGGATGTCTTCAGGCCTTCCTATTAGGGGGAGATGGATTTGAATGCTTTCTTTGGAGCTGTCCTACCTTGCAGGGGTGGCCTGCAGCGGATAGTCCGACCAGTTAACACTGCCACCCCAAGGGCAAGGGGCTTACGGCAAATCACACAGCACCCTCTGTTGTGGTGACAGGAATCAGTCCTCACCCCAAGAGGGCGGGATCGTGTGTTCTTGAAGAGATTCCTACTGAAAGTGTCAGCCCAGTAAAGACAGAGTCAGGTTCTCAGTTGAAGCACAGTTTGTTTGAGCCACAACAAGATAGAGAAAGCACTTTAGACACCTTCCGTCTCCCCAAGAGGCAAGCAACTAGCTCCCAAAGGCTAAGTCCCTTCCAGCCCCTTGAGGCAGGAAACCATCTGCCAAAGAAAAGCACAAACACAGAGAGAAAAGCCAGGAATATCTGTCCATGCAATGTGCTCCGATCCCCGAGTTTCTCCAAGACCGGCCAGCACCATCTCCCCCTGTCCACAGGGAAGAGGGTTGACAGCAATGAGAACCCTCTACTGCTCTAAGGGTCTGCCAAACTTAACTTCCCCACGTTTAGATTCCATCACCCTGGTCATGCTGAACACCTGGATAACTACAGGCTTGCTGTGCGCTCACTGCGTCTTTCAGGTGTTTTGGGAGGATGGAACAGGACAGACTTCTCTGGGGTCTTATCTGGCCTTTTTGACTCTGTGTGCTCCTCTGGGACAGGCTTCCAGAAGACCTTGCGCTTCTATAACAAGTTAATGACCTGGAGGCCTGATAATCAGTCTTCTGGCTATCTCTTGCTGACAGTTCTTTCCGGGGAGACAGGCTATCTCTGCGCTTCTAGGAAAGGCAGAATTACCTGCATGATTCAGACATGGCTATGCTTTAGACAAGAGCTAAGATGCAAGCTCAGAAATAGCAAGAAAATGGCTCTGGCCTTGAGACAGGTGCCCCTACACTGCAAGGTTGATTTTCTCATCTGTCATTACCTGCCTTCTCCCCAACAAATGACACCTTTTCCAAAAACCATGGGGGTCCCCTTTGAACTATGGGGTTCACTTGGTGAGCTCCTGGCTTCTCTCCTCTCTCCAGAAAATATGTATTTTGGGGAGGCTGAAAACCAGCTTCGCCTGGCTCTATTGACAACTGGAAGGAAACTCTCAGTGCAAGTGCAGCATTGGATGTCTTGATATTGTATTGTATTTAATCATCAACTGCAGAGAGTCAAAAATCAAAAAGCACAGCAAGTCAACTGGGAACACTGAGGCAACAATTTTTTGCCACTTTCCCCCTTAAAACACATAAGGGGAGTTTGGGGTGGGGAGGGACAGTCAGAATATAAAAACAGCTCTACGGGAGGGCCTGGCAGAGTTAAGATGTGGCCAGCATCTCAGTTTGGGAGGAAAGATGATTGGATAACAGAAATGCTCACCCCATTCCTTAGCAGTGCCTGACTGGTGCCTTGGCTTCTTGCCTGGGTGATGATTGAAACTCTTTCTTTATTCCAGGAGCAGATGTAGAGGAGACAGCTGGGGAGTTCCAGGGGTTCTCTTTGGGAAAAGTCAAGAATGAAGATGCCGAAGGACACTTTGGAGATGGACCCCAGAGGCAGAAGGGAAGCCAAGCATGTAAGAGGAGGGATAAGTCCATTCCTTGCTGAGGAGGGGGTTTCCGTGAAATCCCAGTCCAAGAAGAAGGGTCAATCAAAAAGAGAAGGGACAAAGGCCTCTATCCTGAGAATCCACTCCAGGGAAAATGAGAGTGTGGATTTGACAAAGTCAGGGAATGAACATCATTTTGCAGATACAAATTCCCTTAGGAGAGAAACCGTATAATTGTGTGCAGTGTGGAAAGAGCTTCAGTCAGAAAACAACCCTTACTTCACATTCTTCTAACAGGATCTCTTTTTTTATTCCAGCAGGGGATGATCACAGGAATGAGGAGGATGAGAAACTGCATCCTCTATCACCAGATGAAGTGAAGAATGAAGACTTGAGAGGAAACTTCAGAAAACAAGTTGGACCTGAGAGGCAGAAAAGAAGCCACATCATCAAGAAGAGGAGTAAATCCATTCCTTGCCAAGGGGGGGATTTCCAAGTAGCAATTCAGATGGTGAAGGAGACATACCAGTGCTTGGCGTGTGGAATGAACTTCTCAGATCAATCCCACTATAAAATCCATGTACAAATGCACAGTGGAAAGAAGACCCATCGATGGCTGGAGTATGGAAAGACCATAATTTGCAGAGCAGAGTTCCTTAGACATCAAAGAACACGTAGAGGAGAGAAACCTTATAGCTGCTCACACTTTGGCAAGAGATTCTCCGAGGAATTGCACCTTGTTCGACACCAAAAGATTCATACAGGAGGGAAGCTATTTATTTGCTCAGAGAGTGGAATGAAGTTCTCTGTGGTAGGAAAAGGTAATGTATCTTTTCCAAAGCACAGTATAATGAATGCATGTAAATGCTTTTGGTGTGGAAACTACTTCAAATACAGATCACAGCTCCTTGTGCACCAACGAATCCACCGAAGGGAGAAGCCTTTTGAATGCTCAGAGTGTGGGAAGAGATTCAGTCGCGGTGGCCATCTTCAAGAACATCTAAGAACCCACACAGGGGAGAAGCCTTTTGAATGCTCAGAATGTGGGAAGAGATTCAGCTGCAGTGGCCATCTTCAAACTCATCTAAGAACCCACACAGGGGAGAAGCCTTATGAATGCTCAGAATGTGGAAAGAGATTCAGTTGCAGTGGCACTCTTCAAACTCATCTAAGAACTCACACAGGGGAGAAGCCTTTTGAATGCTCAGAGTGTGGGAAGAGATTCAGCGAAAGTAGCACTCTTCAAAAACATATAAGGACCCACACAGGGGAGAAGCCTTTTGAATGCCCAGAGTGTAGAAAGAGATTCTGTCAGAGTGGTGCACTACAAGAACATCTAAGAGCCCACACAGGGGAGAAGCCTTATGAATGCTCAGAATGAGGAAAGAGATTCAGTCGCGGTGGCACTCTTCAAGAACATCTAAGAGCCCACACAGGGGAGAAGCCTTATGAATGCTCAGAATGAGGAAAGAGATTCAGTTGCAGTGGCCATCTTCACAGTCATCTAAGAACCCACACAGGGGAAAAACCTTTTGAATGCTCAGAGTGTGGGAAAAGATTCGGTTGCAGTAGCCATCTTCAGAATCATCTAAGATCCCACACAGGGGAGAAGCCTTTTGAATGCTCAGAAAGCCTTTTGAGTGCTCAGAGTGCGGAAAGAGATTCAGTCGCAGTGGCCATCTTCAAAATCATCTAAAAACCCACACAGGGGAGAAGCCTTTTGAATGCTCAGAGTGTGGGAAGAGATTCAGTCACAGAGGCACTCTTCAAAATCATTTAAGAACTCACACGGGGGAGAAACCTTTTGAATGCTCAGAGTGTGGGAAGAGATTCAGTCGCAGTGGCAATCTTCAAGAACATCTAAGAACCCACACAGGGGAGAAGCCTTTTGAATGTTTAGAGTGTGGGAAGAGATTTAGTCACGGTGGCACTCTTCAAGAACATCAGAGAACCCACACAGGGGAGAAGCCTTGTGAATGCTCAGAGTGTGGGAAGAGATTCAGTCACAGTAGCGCTCTTCAAAATCATGTAAGAACCCACACAGGAGAGAAGCCTTTTGAATGTTCAGAGTGTGGGAAGAGATTCAGTCGCAGTGGCAATCTTCAAGAACATCTAAGAACCCACACAGGGGAGAAGCCTTTTGAATGTTCAGAGTGTGGGAAGAGATTCAGTCGCAGTGGCACTCTTCAAAATCATCTAAGAACCCACACTGGAGAGAAACCTTTTGAATGCTCAGAGTGTGGGAAGAGATTCAATCACAGTGGTGCTCTTCAAAATCATCTAAGAACCCACACAGGGGAGAAGCCTTTTGAATGCTCAGAGTGTGGGAAGAGATTCAGTCGCAGTGGCACTCTTCAAGTTCATGTAAGAACCCACACAGGGGAGAAGCCTTTTGAATGCTCAGAGTGTGGGAAGAGATTCAGTCGCAGTGGCACTCTTCAAAATCATCTAAGAGCCCACACAGGGGAGAAGCCTTTTTAATGTTCAGGGTGTGGGAAGAGATTAAATAGTTCTCTTCAAGAACATATAAGAACCTGTACGAGAATTTTGGGGGTCCCAGCTGCTCTCATGGATTCCTAACCCCTTTAGGGTTCTTTCCTATGTGTGGGTGGAGTCAGGCCTCCAGAGTAAGAGAAACACAGTGATGTTGTACAAATAGATTCCCATGCCAAAAAGAGAAGTCAAAATGAGGAGGAATGTTCATTGATTATTTAATTGCAATTAAAAAATTGAAAACAGTTAGGCCAAAGCAGCCTATCAAAAATTGACTGCTTTCTGAGCAATATCAGGTCGTACATAAATTTTATACCCCGAATGACAAAGTCAAATAGATAACATCCAGAAATCATAATTGGTTACAAAATGTCAGGGCATCATCTGAGTAGTCATTTATTCATTGGTCAGTTACAGGAAAAGATGTGCCTACATGATGTCGTAAATGTTTATTTAACCTCACCTTATTAATATTACCCAAGGATTCTTCATACCCAAACAGAAGGTGTTGTTTGGGGAGGGTGGGGTATAAATATGAACAATAAATAAATATAAATAAATATGAAATTAAAGCTCTTGTTGACCCAGACACTGCAGAGGTTTTACCCCAAACAACTAGAACCATGAACTCTATACTTCAGGCAAATACATCTACTGAAAAACCCATCTTCTGCTGTACTAGCAGTACTGTACTCAAAATCTCTTAAAAACACCAGCCAGATAGCTATTTTATCCAAGCAATTTGAAGAAGAAGAGATTGGATTTATACTCCGCATTTCTCTACCCAAAGGAATCTCAGAGCAGTTTACAAACTCCTTTCCCTTCCCCTCCCCACAACAGACACCCTGGAAGGTAGGCAGGACTGAGAGAGCTCTGACAGAAACTGCTCTTTTTCAAGGACAGCACTGACAGAACTATGGCTTGCCCAAGGTCATCCAGCAGCTGAAAGTGGAGGAGTGGGGAATCAAACCCCGGTTCTCCCAGATTAGACTCCGAGGGGGGGGGGGAATGTTTCTTGTCTGCTAGCATCAGCTAAAAAAAGACACTTACAAAGGAGAGGCCTTACCACCTAATAGGCTTCTATCAAACCCTAATAAAATCTTAATATAAAAATCCATAAAACCAGAAAAATGTAAGTATATGAATAATCTGAATTAAAAATAATTACAGTAAAAATACAAAATCATTACATCCATGCTACAGTGAGAACAGTTGCCTTGAACTAAAAGTATTTATGAACTCTAAAACCATACACAAGTAAAACTTAATAGCATATATTCAGTATCAATACCCAATAGCATATAGAAACTTCACAGTGCTCGATATAGTGTACACTTCAGAAAGAACAAGGAATTCCTGGACTGTGGACCAAGATCTCACTCAAGCCTAGGTGGGGTGTTGGCCAAACAGCTTCGAACAAAACCCAAAGCCTCCTTTTTAAACTCTCTTCAGCCAACAGGAATCAAGGGAGGAGTCAATTAAAATATACCAACCTTGCCAGATACCAACCCATCCTAAATTGGTAAGATGAACTTTTGCTAACATGAACTTTTGCCCAGATAGATTTTACTAATTGTGATGTCAAAAAGACCTAGACAGATAGGCTTTGGGCCCAGCACTTGTTAGGCCATGGAATGTGCATTCAGGCAAAGGTACATCTACAGGGCAAGGCTTTAGTTTTTATGCCTAGGCTGCCAGCAAAAGAGAAAAGTCTTATGGGACTTCTGAACCAAGAAACCAAAGTGAGCTATAGGAAAACTTACATAGTATAGAAAAACACAAAGGCCCAGGCTTATTGAACCCCGATTTCTGCTAGAGAACCCACACAAGGGAGAAGCCGTTTGAATCCTCATAGTGTGGTAAGAGATTCAGTGCAGTGGCATCCAAGAATCCACACAGGAGAGAAGCCTTTTGAGTGCTGAGTGTGGGAAGAGATTCAGTCAGAGTAGCCATGTTCCAAATCATCAAAAAAAAAGAAACCCACACAGAGGAGAAGCCGTTTGAATGCTCAGAGTGTGGTAAGAGATTCAGTGCAGTGGCATCCAAGAATCCACACAGGAGAGAAGCCTTTTGAGTGCTGAGAGTGTGGGAAGAGATTCAGTCAGAGTAGCCATGTTCAAAATCATCAAAAAAAAAAGAAACCCACACAGAGGAGAAGCCGTTTGAATGCTCAGAGTGTGGTAAGAGATTCAGTGCAGTGGCATCCAAGAATCCACACAGGAGAGAAGCCTTTTGAGTGCTGAGAGTGTGGGAAGAGATTCAGTCAGAGTAGCCATGTTCAAAATCATCAAAAAAAAAAAGAAACCCACACAGAGGAGAAGCCGTTTGAATGCTCAGAGTGTGGGAAGAGATTCAGTCAGAGTGGCTTGCTTCAAGAGTATCAAAGAATCCACACCATGTAACTGCTTAGCTCAGAGGTATTGAATTCATTTGTTACAAGGGTCGGATCCGATATAATTTTACTTTCTTGATCTGAGTAACGTGCGCCATAAAATGTAATGTCAGGTACCAGAGATATAAACTTCAGAAAGGACTCCGGAAACCCAATTAATGGTATTATTTTTTACTCAAAATATAAACATTCTTAAAACGTGTATTTCCCTCTTCCTCTGAATCATTGCATCAAAATCTGGAGGCAATGTTTGTGCTTTAGCAATCTTGAGTATGCTGTTTAGGTGTGTATCCGTACGCTGAGAACGTACTTTTGATTTATTGACATTCATTTACAGAAAAGAGCTGTTCACAGACATAGATAGAATTTTAGAAGCAAAAGCCTTAAGGTGGGGGTAATTCAGACCCCCAAACTGGTAAAATTTCCTAATGCCCACTTCAAAAAGATTATCCTTCAACCCACAACATTACACTGCTCCCCCACCTACCTGCAATTTGTGGCATCCATTCATTGGTAGGTTGGGGGAAAGAAAGAAAAGGGGCTGTTCAGCAAAGAAGATGATGAAGGGTGGGTGAAATTTTCATAGCATGTCAAAGACTTTGTCCTGTGGGGCCCCTGTTTTAAGTAGATAGATGAGATTCCCTTTAAACCGATGGGTATGGAGTTTAGCTGTACCCCATCTAACTCTCCAATAGGAACAAGTGCCTTTTGATGTTTTATAAGGTTGACAGAATGCAGTGGGCCCAAGGTCACAAGCAAGTTTTCCGGCAGAATGGCATTTGAACTTTGATTTCCCAGATCCTAGCCTAAAGCTCTAACTAGTATACCATACTCGCTGTCATTCTTTTCTTTTTTTTATTTCAAACTTTTATTTTTGGATATAACAACATATTCAACATTACACTTCAAATAACATATATCCATATCTCTTATCTCCTCCCCCCCCCTTGGTGGCTTCCCGCAATGCTCCTCCCTCCCTTCCCTCTTTTATTTCTGTTATCTTTTCACATTTTAATTCTTAAGTTTCAAGGTAACAATATTTGCTCTATTTGTTCAATACCTTTATATATTTCTGCTCTTAATAATTATCAAAACAAAGTAAATTATGTTTTACATCCCAATTTTTTTCTAAATATTCTTTAAAGTCTTCCCACTCTTCATAAAATTCTTGATCTTCTTTGTTATTAAGTTTCTTTGTTAATTTGTCCATTTCAGCCATGAATAACACTTTCTGTATCCGTTCCCCTTTTTCTGGTATTGTCTTGTTTCCAAGATTGTGCATAAGTCATTCTAACAGTGGTAATCAAATACCACAGCAATCTCTTTCTTGTTACATTTACTTCTTCCATCTTAAGTCCCAGAAGTAAAATCTCCGGTTCTTTTTTAAAGCCGGAGTCTCAGAGTGGCTTACAGTCTCCTTCCCCTCCTCTCCCCACAACAGACACCCTGACCTAAGGTCACCCAGCTGCTGCTCCTTGTGGCGCAGTGGGGAATAAAACCTGGTTCTCCAGATTAGAGCCCGCTGCTCTTAACCACTACACCTAACCGAGGCAGTCCCAATCGAGTGAGTCAGAAAATGAAGCTCAGCAGGCCTCAAGCATGACTTTGTTGTCCCTGAACACAACTAACAAGCACAAGAAACTACACCCACTTCAGCAGTTCTCCAAAACTTCAGGTGCTGGAGAGGTCCAAACAACCTCAGCTGAAAGGCATAAGAACATAAGAGATGCCAATGTTGGATCAGGCCAAAGGCCCATCCAGTCCAACACTCTGTGTCACACAGTGGCCAGAAATACCAGTGCCACCAGGAGGTCCACCAGTGGGGCCATATAAATTGAAGAGAAAGGGAGATAAAATACAGGGCTAGTGTTAGGAGAGGCCCAGAATAGGCAGGGCCCCCCCAGACCATGTCTAGGGGAGAAACACTCGGCTTTTTTGACTAACAGAGCATACAGTCTTTCTTAAGGAGGATAAGAACATAAGAGACGCCAATGTTGGATCAGGCCAAAGGCCCATTCCATCCAACACTCTGTATCACACAGTGGCCAGAAATACCAGGTGCCATCAGGAGGTCCACCAGTGGGGCCAGGACATTAGAAGCCCTCCCACTGTTGACCCCCCCCCCCCAAGCACCAAGGAGACAGAGCATCACTTGCCCCAGAGTCCCTATCTATATTTTGTGGCTAATAGCCACTGATGGACCTCTGCTCCACATGCTTATCTAATTCCCTTTTGAAGCCATCCATGCTTGTAGCCTCCACCACTTCCTGTGGCAGTGAATTCCATGTGTTAATCATAAGAACATAAGAGACGCCAATGTTGGATCAGGCCAAAGGCCCATCCAGTCCAACACTCTGTGTCACACAGTGGCCAGAAATACCAGTGCCATCAGGAGGTCCACCAGTGGGGCCAGGACATTAGAAGCCCTCCCACTGTTGACTCCCCCCAAGCACCAAGAAGACAGAGCGTCACTTGCCCCAGAGCCCCTATCTATACCTTGTGGCTAATAGCCACTGATGGACCTCTGCTCCAGATGCTTATCTCATTCTCTTTTGAAGCCGTCCATGCTTGTAGCCTTCGGACACATTGCACCTTTTTCAAAGAGTGATTGAGAACTGCAAGGCTCCGTTAACCCCCATGCCTCTGAGGATTCACGCTTCAATGCCCCCATTATGGAGAAAAGCAGCCACTGCACGTTGCATCCCGTGTTCCCTCTAAGCTGAGTTAGTGTGAGCTAGCTCACAGTTTTTTAGCCTCCAGCTCACACAATTTTTGTCTTAGCTCAGGAAGGGATGGCTCCAGAGCAAACTGATTTATACAGTGGCCAAATTACTTGCTCACCACTTTAATGCTAGTAGCTCACAAAGTAGAATTTTTGCTCACAAGACTCCACAGCTTAGAGGGAGCATTGCATCCCATGTTTTCACAAACTCTGAACTCAAAATAATTCAAGAGCAGACCCTCCCTGCTGTGAATGACGCTTGACTTAATTTAGAGATCTCATGGCAGGACAGCACATATTTTTTTCACACTGTGAACCCTGCGTCTTCGGCGCTCTCCGAATCACGCCACGGGGCACTGCATTCTCGCTGGATCCCCATGGGTGGGCAAAGGAGTGCTCAAGATGTCTCTTATTTATGACCCAGCCTGTCACCCCTTCAATATACTCCCAATGTCCATCTCCCTGCAGAAATGGGGAGGCTGAGGCTTTCCCTTACGGCAGTTTAAAAATGTCTTCTATACAGTTGGCAGCAGTGTCCAAGCCTTGGGTACAAAGCCCACATTTCCTGCTGGATATACCTGTATTAAAGGTCTCGTTACTCACAAAGAGGAATTTGTTTTATGGGAAAGGAAATTTTCCCAGCACAAGGTGTTGCAGCCCAGCATGCTGAATTGCTGGTGGTTCTGGAAGCGGCGAAAGCTGCCCCTTCATGTGCCCTTGTAGCAATCTGTACAGATACACACTAATTACGTTTTGGAAGCAATATGGGCTTCTGTGATTCCAGGGGCAAGCCAATCAAAGCCAAACGGACCTGGTAATGATGAGCTAGGTTTGCCAAGTCCCCCTGGGGGGCAGGGAAACCCCCGCCCCAGAGGCCCGTTCCCCGCCACCGGCGGATCGGGCCCCAGGGGGCACCCCACCCCGGCGAGCGCGCCACCGGAAAGTGACGTTATGACGCCGGGCATGCTGGGGGCGGGGCCAGGGTCATCCGAGGGAAAACGCTATGGTTTTCCCTCGGATGGTCGTGCCCCCGCCCCCAGTGTGCTCGGCGTCATAACGTCACTTCCTGGTGACGTGTGTGCAGCGCATGCATGCTCCAGCCGCGGACCTGGAGTCCCCCGGTAAGAAGATTTTTCCACTTGGCTACCCTATGATGAGCTGACCTCTTATGAGAGGAAGCAACTTTATGTTTACCTTGTATGTAGAATTGTATAATTATTACATAATTTTTTTTTAAAAAAAGTAAAAGCACATCAAACTCGGGGTGATTTCCAGACTTACACCTGTGTCTTAAAGGATGGTTGATATTAGGAAGTGAAGAATATAAGAGAAGCTGGTTCAATCAGGCCACTGGCCCATACAGTCCAATACTCTGTGTCACACAGTGCCCAAAACCAGTTTGGATCGATAACATCTAATGGAGGAGGCCATGGTAGGCCCGGGGTGGAGAAGGTATGGCGGTGGGACAAGGTGGTGGAAGGGAAGGAGATGGAGACATACGGAGGCTTGTTCTCCTTCCTACCTTTGTCCCATCTCGAGAGATACCAGGTGTGGGGTAGGAAAAAAGACCCATCTTGGCACTAGGACTCTCCCAGTTTGTATCGACTCCCACCCATCAAGCAGGCCATGTGTTGGGCCTTATTTCTGGTGTGGCGACAGGTGTGGATGTGGAAGCTGCTGAGGCAGTGCCATGGTCAGGCCACTTCACCCTAAGGGCTCGTCTAAGTAGGCTGAACCCTCCTTGTTTAGGTGGCAAGCGGATTTATGCTTGCCCATGGAGTTGAATGGACCCCATTAGGTTCCAGGAAACTCTGTGGGATCTGATGCCCACTGGAGATTCGTTAAATGAGCTTGTGGAGGATTGGCATAGCCGACTCTCCAAAACCATTGACGAGATCGCTCCCCGGCACCCTCTCCACCCTTGTGCCAAACTAGCTCCGTGGTATACCCCGGAGCTGTGGAGGATGAAATGAGAGCTGACAACACATTTAAAGATAAAATTGCTTTCTTTCCACCTCTCTCTCCCACTTTTCCCCATCCCTCCCCCATCTATTTGCTTTCTTTCTATCTCTTTCTTTTCACCTTTCTCCCTTCCTTTCTCTTTTCCCTTTTTCCTCCCCCTCCCTCTTCTATTTGCTTTCTTTCTCTCTCTCTTCCTTTCGTCTTCCACCTCCCTCTATCTATTTGTTTCATTTGTTTCTATTTGTCTTTCTCTCTCCTCTTTCCATCTTTCATTCTTACTCCCTTCTTTCCATCCTCCCTCCCCCTCCCTCATCTATTTGCTTTCTTTGTTTGCTTTCTGTGTTTTCTATTTGCTTTCTTTGTTTCTCTCTCTTTCTCTCTCCTCCTTCCTTCCTCTCTCCCCATCTATTTGCTTTCTTTCCACTTTTATTTCTCTTTTTCTCCCTCCCCCCTCATTTGGAATACTGTGTGCAGTTCTGGTCACCACACCTTAAAAAGGATATTATAGCTTTGGAAAAAGTGCAGAAAAGGGCAACTCGAATGATAAAAGGGTTGGAACACTTTCCCTATGAGGAAAGGTTAAAGCGCTTAGGGCTCTTTAGCTTGGAGAAAAGACGACTGAGGGGTGACATGATCGAGGTTTATAAGATTATGCATGGGAAAGAGCAGGTAGAGAAAGAGGTACTTTTCTCCCTTTCTCACAATACAAGAACTTATGGGTACTCAATGAAATTGCTGAGTGGTCGGGTTAGAACGGATAAAAGGAAGTACTTCTTCACCCAAAGAGTGATTAACACTTGGAATTCACTGCCAAAGGAGGTGGTGGTGACTACAAGCATGGACGGCTTCAAAAGGGAATTAGATAGGCATATGGAGTAGAGGTCCATCAGTGGCTATTAGCCACAAGGTATAGATAGGAACTCTCAGTCTGGGGCAAGTGATGCTCTGTCTTCTTGGTGCTTGGGGGGGGCAACAGTGGGAGGGCTTCTGGTGTCCTGGCCCCACTGCTGGACCTCCTGATGGCACTGGTATTTCTGGCCACTGTGTGACACAGAGTGTTGGACTGGATGGGCCTTTGGCCTGATCCAACACTGGCTTCTCTTATGTTCTTACGTTTTATCTTTTCACCTCTATCTCTCTCTTAGACCAATAAATATCATTAGCAAACAAATATCATTGGGCAAATATTATCAGTATCTGGTTTTACCCCTTTTGTTTTTATTTTTGGCAGTCTCATTTAATGTTAATAAAAAGCAAATGTGCATATTTTCCAATCGAAACAGGGGTGTGTGATATTTGTTCGTGTCTTGCGACTCTCAGACAGCTGACGTTTATTCTGTCTGGCTCTTACCTTAAGCAAGGTTTGGCCACCCCTGCCCTAACACTTCTCCTGCACTAGGATTTACCCTCCCTCTCCTAAACCCATGAGGGTGAATGCCAAACCCCCCAAAGGGGTGAGGGGCAAAGGCAGGAGAAAGCTAAGCCGGGGCACCCTCCATTTCCCCAAACTCCCCCCTCCGCACGAGTCACATGTTGTCCCCCACCCCCCATCGAGGGCCCGACCCCACTTTCCCCAACACGAAAAGGGAGCAATTCCCAAACCCAATCCCAGCTAAGGGAGGGGCTCTGCCTAGGGAACTCCGAGGGGAATCCCGCAGATGGAGAAGGGAGGGGTGGGGCAGGGAAAATAAAAGCCTTTTGAGGGGGGGGAGGGCTCTGAGAATTGTGGCATTGAATGGGAATGACATAGAACAGTGATGGCGAACCTTTTAGAGACCGAGTGCCCAAACTGCGACCCAAAACCCACTTATTTATCACAAAGTGATAAATTTAACCTGAATACTGAGGTTTTAGTTTAGAAAAGAACAACTCATACATTAACTTAAGATGATCCAAACAAAGTAAGGAAAGCAATCCCAAATGCTTTCATTATTTAAATATTTGGCAGAGAATTCGACAGTTTAATGATGGTCTGGGCCTGGCTGGGGCGATGGCACACATGCCCACACAGAGGGCTCTGAGTGCCACCTCTGGCACCCGTGCCATAGGTTCGCCACCACTTGACATAGAAGCACCGCTTCTTCCCCTGTTTGCATCACTGGTGCAAATCCATTTCTGCCATCAAAGGTGGTGGTCAGACGGCAACCTTAACGCCATCTGCAAACGCTGCTAAATAATCTGTTTGTCCCTGAGACAGAGTTTGTTTGATCACACATTCCATCCTGGACCTGCCACAATAACGCGATGAATTGATCAGCCGCCTTCGCCCCCCCCCCTTAAACTATGAGAGCAAATCCAATACCTCATCCCACTTCCAAGATAGTCCTCTCACACCCGCCATGTTTTCAGTTTTCCCGCCCAGGAAAACCGTTGGGATACGTCTGAGGAAAAAACAAGTTCCGGGGATGAGCTCTAGGGCAATACCGGCTGGTGCAATGCAAGGGACTATTTTACCCTAGAATTCACCTTGGCACTTGGAACGGAGAGGACTTTTTAAAATGATTTTGTGAACAAGCAGATAAACAAGGGGGAATTGTGTTAGACCAACCGGTTGGGTGACCGAGCACCAACATGGAGTTTCACAGCCATCGGTCATATATGCGCATATGTGCATCTCACTAAGCCTTTAAAAATGGCTGAAGCCGGGGACTATCCCCAACTGCATGATTGCGTGACAGAGTGATCAGACATCTAGAAAGGCACACCAAACCTGTAGAGAACTGTTTGAACCGGACTTAACCAGGTACCTATTTAATCCAATTCAAACACAGATGCCCATGGGATGCTGACTCCTCAATAATGGGGGGCAGATGTTGATGTCTGAACATGCATTTTTAATCCCTCAGTTATTAGTACCAAAGCTGGATCAAAATGCATGTCTGACCGACTGGAAGTCTGGCCCAGTGGGAAGTGGCCCTGGTTCTGATCAGACCCGCTTTGGGTTGCTGGGCCTGAGCTCCTTTCGGTTTGCTTTTCCCTTTTTTTCAACAGCCTGGGATTCCCCTAGGAGAGTAGCCCTCTGCGGAGTTAATCCAGAGGAATCCCACTGAGCTGCATTCTGGGGCGCCCCTAAGGGCTGCCGGGCCAAAGTTGAAAAGTACTGGGTTTGAAACATGGAGAACTCGGACTACGACATGCGTTCAGACGCATTTATTGTACTTCACACAAGACATACATAACGGCTCTGCAAGGCCAACTATATACACACCCACCTGGCACACCTTAGTTCCATTGGAGGTTTGAATTTCCCCCCAAGGGTGCTATTGGTGGACTCTAGGTGGACTAGGATCCTAGGTCCCCTTTGTGTTTGGGAACCAAGCTCCTGTTTTAACCGCGGACCCCTAGTGGCGGTCTATGTACATAACAGAAGTCCAGCCCAGCAGGGGGACGGTGGTCCGGGGCTGCTCTCAAAGGGGAGGGCGGGAGGAGGAGCCTCCTCTTTCCTGGGCCTGCAGCTCTGAAGGGGTTAAAGGAGCTGAGCTGTTGGCTAGAGAGGCTGATGGAGGGAGGAGGTGCATTTCTGGGGAAACCTTGTTGGCTTCTGAGCGAGGAAAGAGAATAGGGAGGGTGTAATGATTCCTTGTTTTGTGTGTGTGTGTCTCTTTAAAAGTTTGGTTGCATGGCTGTGGTAGATAGACTAGAGTGGTTGAGAGAGGCAAGTGTGGTATGATTGGTGGTTGACAGAGAGGGGGAGGGGTTTGGGAAGTGAATTTGGGTGGATGAGTATGTGAGTCAGTCAGGAGTTTCCGTTACAAGTTGACAGTTGATGTACACAGGCAGTTCTGTGTTGAAGCAGTTAGAAGCGGACAGCTGAGGTTGTTCAGTGATAAAGAGAAAGAGAGCTGAAAGCTGAGTGTATAGGAAAAAGTAAAGTAAAGTTTAAGTGAAGAAAAGTTAAAGGAAAGTCTGAGTGTCATAACAAACTGGAGTGAAACAGTGAACATATATGGCATTGAGATAAACAAGTGTTACAAAGTTACATGAAAAGATCCCTGTCAGTGAGGGAGAAGAGTGTGTGTGATACCAAAGCAATTGTTCATTATTTACACATTACTAGGTACATTGTACCACCCTCTTATTTAGTATTTATTTCAATAAATCCTCCTTTACCCAAGTTTATACCAGCTCTGAATGAAATACTTCTCAGGACCACATAGTTCCTTGTGAGCCTTGAACTCGGTCTACCAAACCAGTAAGAGCAAAAGTAAAAGCATAAAAGTTTGGAAATCCTTAAAATTTCCTGGTGGCAGCAGAATCTACCCTATTAAAC
>NW_015160291.1:254089-256642 GCF_001447785.1 Gekko japonicus
AATCTAGAGCATAACTTGCCCCAGACTGAGAGTCCCTATCTATACCTTGTGGCTAGTAGCCACTGATGGACCTCTGCTCCATATGTTTATCTAATTCCCTCTTGAAGCCTTCCATGCTTGTAGCCACCACCACGTCCTGTGGCAGTGAATTCCATGTGTGAATCACTCTTCGGGTGCAGAAGTACTTCCCTTTATCCATTCTAACCCGACTGCTCAGCAATTTCATTTAAGGGGAATGTGGCAGAATTATAAGCATGATGCGGCAGTTCTGAAAGAAGCCTGAATTGTCTTAGGCCTCTCTGTTTGGTTCTCTCCCATAAGGCTTTGCAGGAGGCTCTTCAGCCTGACAAGGCACCCTGCACTCTGCTCTAAAAGAACTGTTTACATTTCTGAGTTCCAGCCTCAAAGCCAAAACATCTAGATATGAGGACCAGTGGCTCCAAGCTCTTGACTTGACAGGGAGGGCGTTTTTAACCTAGTAATACAACGATTCCGGTCAGAGTCTTCTGGTCAGAAAAGGGAGGGGTCTGGGTTTCGTCAGGACCATCTGATTACTTGATTGACAGCTAATCTGGATTCTAAAGGTATTTAACACCCGGAGGTACATTGTTCGACCACTGTCTGTTGTATGTGTCAATGGGGTTCAGGACATAGTGTTTTTGATCTCTGATTTGGATGATTGTTAACGTTTAGTATTGTATCTTATGGTTTTGAAATGTGCTCAATAAAAATATATATATATTAAAAAAAAAGTTTATACCAGCTCTGAATGAAATACTTCCCAGGACCACATAGTTCCTCGTAAGCCTTGCACTCGGTCTACCAAAATAGTAAGAGCAAAAGTAAAAGTAAAAAGGTTTGGAAATCCTTAAAATTTCCTGGTGGCAGCAGAATCTACCCAGTTAAACTAAATAAAGAGAACTTTAAAAGGGAATCTGGTCCTCCCCAATAAGGAGGGCGTCACAGAGGGCTTCCGGAAAGATCTTTGGACCCGGGACCTGGGAAGGTCTCCTTTTGAGTAAGTCACCAGCTCAGTCTGGGAAGACAGAAGGTCCGCTCTCTTGGGCTTGGGGGTGGAATCAGTAGTTTTGACAGGTGATCGTCTGACGGATGTTTTCCTTTGTTAGTCCCCCGGCAGAGTCTGAAAGGCGGGATCTGAGTTCTGGAGTTCAAAACAAATCCTCAGCCCTGGAGGTCGAAGGGAGGCCCAGGATGAAGCCCCAGGCGGGATCACAGGGGAGGGATCCTTCGTGCCCAGGGGCTGCCCAAATCCCTCGCCTTTTCGCCGATGATCCCCCATCTGCAATTTCCCGGTGGCCGGTTGTAACCCACTAAGGTCCTAATATCTGCAGGGAGAGTGGGTAGGTTCAGTCGGTTTTGACAGCGGAACTCCCACCTATGGTTATTAAGAATATGTAACTGCTGTTACTACACATGTACTTAAACACAGACATGTACTTAAACCAATGCACTTTAACATTTAAAATAAACTCTTTATATAAACAAAGCATGGAGGTTTTCATATAAATCCTCATTCACTTCTGGTTGGTTGCTATTACTTCATAGCAATGAATCTTCATGTTACTGAGTACAGATATCTTCAGCATCCACAAGGATGCACAGAACAGAAAAAAAATACTAAGCACATAGATTATACATATATTGTAGGTCCATATGTTGTAAGCTCACACATACTGGAACAGCATATGAGGTTTCCAGGCTGTACTTGGGATCAATGTTCCCTCTAAGCTGTAGAGTCCTGTGAGCAAAAATTCTACTTTGTGAGCTACTGGCATTAAAGTTGTGAGCAGGTGATTTGGCTACTGCATAAATTAGTGTGTTCTGGAGCCCTCCTTCCTGAGCCGAGACCAAAATGTGTGAGCCGGAGGCTAAAAAACTGTGAGCTATCTCACACTAACTCAGCTTAGAGGGAACACTGCTTGGGATGCTGCCGCTCTTCTCAGTTGACTCCAGGATTTACCTGCAATAATTCAAGGCAGGCCTTAACACACCAAAGTCTATATAGGCCTCTCCCCAAGATGTTGCCTCTTTCTGGGCCAGGCTGAACTGCTGGCTGCTTTAACAAACAGAATACTAAGGAAGATGTTTAAAAGGATCAATAACTATAAAATTACATATTTTCACAATCATATGAAATTACTATTAAGTATCTTAATAGTCCCAAACCAACATTTAATAACTTCCCAAGATGTAACTTCACCTTTTTTTGAAAGAATCTCTAATAATTACATTGGTTAACAGCATTTACCTGCAATAATTCAAGGCAGGTCTTAACACAGCAAAGTCTATATAGAACTCTCCCCAAGATGTTGCCTCTTTCTGGGCCAGGCTGAACTGCTGGCTACTGGGAATACCCAGCTTCCTTTAGGGAAGGCTACAAGCATTGAGCATGCTCATTAACTAAGTATAGAAGGGGGGAAAGGGAGTTAATTGCCACACCACCTATTGGCAAAAGCAGGCGTGCCTGATCCCTGTATGCTGTTAACAGCTACAAAACTGCATGAGTTCAGAGGTCATTTCGGGGGGGGGGGG
>NW_015160291.1:256726-257616 GCF_001447785.1 Gekko japonicus
CGCAGTTCCCCCGGGTGAGGTACGGGGGGCGGGGCACATGACGAAGCCCTGCCCCCTGCTTCCGGCCGCCCCGCTTCCGGCCCTCATTCAGCCAGGAGGAGGCAGGAGAAGAGGGAGGGTAAGTTGCTTCCTCCCTGCCTCTCCCCACCCCTGCCTGCCTGGGGCCAGGGAGGGCCTTCGCGGGGCTTCCTTGCACTCCCGCTGGCCTTGCAGGTCCACTGCCAGGCCCCTCATGGGGCTCGGCAGTGGAGCTGCAAGGCGGCGGCGGCGGCCCGGGACCGTTGGGGGCGGGTGTGTGGCCTTATGACACATTTCTGGTGATGTCAGGGGGTGTGGCATATGCTAATGAGTCATGCTAATGAGTTCCCCTAGCTCTTTTTCTAGGAAACGACCCCTGCATGGGTTACACGGTTATTTATGTTATTTTATTTATTTACAGTAATGATAGTCCGCCCTTACATTCAATAAACCGTGCAACAGCATTTGAGTTGGAGAACTGACCGGAAACCCGAGAAACTGTTGAAGGAAAGCATAAAAGTTAACATGGCCCACAAAGTGCTACAAAATGGCATAGCAGGATCCAGCTTACAGCAAATTAAACAAGAACCCTTGTGAAGCCTTTTCTCCAGTGCCACCCCATTGCTTGCTTAGAAAAGTCCTCTTGGATAATTCAGTTTTGCTTCGTCTGTGGAAAGAGAGGGGAGTGGGGGCCTTCCTGACCCCCTCAGGCAGACCGTTGCTGGGGGCCAGAACGGAGAAGGCCACTTTCCTGAAGGGAAGCCAGACCCAGGGTCCCGATCAGACCCGCTTCGGGTTGCTCGGTCTGAGCTCCCTTCGGTTTGCTTTCCCCTTTTTTTCAACTCAACCTGCCCGGTTTTCTGAGAGGGCTG
>NW_015160291.1:257653-271248 GCF_001447785.1 Gekko japonicus
GGGGTCCGGGTGCTGCGCTCTACGGGGAGGGCGGGAGGAGGAGCCTCTTTCCGGGGCCTGCAGCTCTGAAAGGGTTAAAGGAGCCGAGCTGTCGCCTAGAGAGGCCAAGCGAGGGAGGGAGTGCTTTTCCGGGGGAAACCGGAAGTGTTTGCTTCTGAGCGTGGAAAGAGACCAGGGAGGGCTTCGGCTGGGCCGCGGCTGAGAAGAGCCCGGCAACCGGATCCCGGGAAGGTCTCCTCTCGATTAAGTCGCCATCTCAGTCTGGGAAGACGGACGTTCCGCCCTCGTGGGGCTTTGGCGGGGAGGGGATCAGTAGTTCTGACACGTGATCTTCTGACGGGTGTTTTCCTTTCTTAGTCTCGTTGGGGCCCCTCCGGGGAGGGTCTGAAAGGCGGGATCTGAGTTCTGGAGATCGGAATAAGCTCCCCGCCAGGGAGGTCAGACGGAGGCCCAGGAAGAAGCCCCAGGCGGGATCGCGGGGGAGGAGTGGGCGGTGCTCCCCCCATCTGCAGATGCCCAAGGGAGGAGGGTTATTTACCATTGATTATAGTCCGCCCTTCAGTGGGACTCCGTACAGTCAATACATTCAGTAAACTATGCAATAGAATTTGGGTTGGAGAACGGACCAGAAATCTGAAAAACAGTATTGAGGGAAACCATACATGTTAACGGGACCCCCCAAAGTATTGCAAAATGACTTAGCAGGATCCAACTTACAGCAAACTAAACAGGGTAATCAAGTCCCCATGCCCTAACGATGTATACAGGAAACCTTGTGAAGCCTTTTGCCCAGTGCTACCCTATTGCTTGCTTAGAAAAGCCCTCTTTGATAATTCAGTTCTGCTTAGTCTGTGGGAAGGCAGACGAGTGGGTGACCCCCTCAGGCAGACCATTCCTGGGGGCCATAAGAGAGAAGGCCCCTGTCCAGCCCAGCCAGTGGGGGGACTGCAGAAGGGCAGTAATTTGCCTGCTCCATCCAGCTCCTCGTAATAGCCGAGCGGGCGTTCTGCACCAGCTGGAGTGTCTGGATTAGTTTAATGCAATCTACAGGGCATTGATCCAGTCTAGTCTCCAGGTCACTGTGGCAGTTCAGTTTCAACTTATTCACTCTTAGCCAATGAGCCACAGCAGCCAGGAAGCTGCTTAGGACCTCTGCCCCATCCCTGCCTCCTTCTCCTGCTCCTGTTTGCCCCCCAGCAGCCCCTGTATCCTGACCTGAGGAGGCCCCTCTGCCCCTTCCTCTCTACTGGCCGCTTGGGCAGAGCTCTTGCCAAGCCCTACCGGCCTACGGAGGAGCTCTCTGCAGTGGTTAAACCATTACAAGTTGCTTTGTCCTGGTCCACAGTTTAGTTGCACCCACTAGACAGACTGGTCCCCAGGTACCGGAGGCCAAGCTCACAACATCCACAGCAATATAGATGTTGTTCTTTCCTGAAGGACCAAACAAGCATAACCTAAAAAGCTTGATACTTAATATAACCCCAGGACCTTAATCCTGAACTGCAAACTACTCCATGGACACTCCTGATCCACTTAGGTCTGCCTGGACTAGGGTCAGTGATATGACTCAGTTCTCTTTTGTTTTCTTTCTGCCTTTTTGATATCTTTCCCTCTTCATAGGCAAGTGAATAAAAGTATATTTCCACAGTCAGAGGCAACCTAAGAGAAAGGAGAAGGAGATGGAAGAGGAGGACCCAGAAGGCTCTGGAACTGGCAAGACATCAAGGAAAGGTCCCCATCCCATCCCACCAGGGAGTGGTGTTGAATTTTGGGAAAGAGCTGTGCCAGAGACCTTGGCTCAGGACACTGTGAGCACAGATATACGCAGCCGACGCTTCCGGCAGTTCCGTTACCATGAGGCCGATGGGCCCCGAGAGGTTTGCAGCCAGCTCCATGGACTTTGCAACCACTGGCTGAATCCCGAGAGGAACACCAAGAAGCAGATCCTGGACCTGGTGATCCTGGAGCAGTTCCTGGCTGTCCTGCCCACGGAAATGCAGTGCTGGGTCAGAGGATGCGGCCCGGAGACCAGTTCCCAGGCGGTGGCCCTGGCCGAAGGTTTCCTCCTGAGTCAGGCAGAGGAGAAGAGGCAGGCAGAGCAGGTGAGGGGTTCTCATTCACTCAGTTCAAGCAGTGACCTTATCCTAAAGCTTCCGTCAGATACTTCTGTGTGTGTGCATGTTAAACTGCCATCAATTTGCTTCTGACTTGTAGTGACCTTATGAATTAATGTCCTCCAAAACATCCTATTGTTAAGAGCCTTCCTCGGGTCTTACAAACTGAAGGCCATGGCTTCCCTGATTGATTCAATCCATCCCATGTTTGGCTTTCTTGTTTTCCTTCTGCCTTCAACTTTTCCTAGTATTATTGTCTTTCACAGTGACTTTTCTTGTAATGTCACCAAAGTACGATAGTCTAATTTTAGTCATTTTAGCTTCTAGGGTGAGTCGAGGTGTGATTTGATCTAGAACCCCCGGATTTGTCTTTTTGGTGGTCCACAGTATCCATTAAAAATGTCCTTCAGTACCACAACTAGGATCCAGTTCGGTGTTGTGTTAAGAGCAGCGGACTCCAGTCTGGAGAACCGTGTTTGATTCCCCACCTTCAACATGCAGCCACTGGGTGACCTTGGGTCAGTGGCTGTTCTCTCAAGAGCAGTTTTCTCAGAGCTCTCAGCCCCATCTAACTTGCAGGGTGTCTGTCGTGGGGAGAGGAAGGGAAGGAGATTGTAATCTGCTCTCAGACTCCAAGTAAAGGGCAGGATATAAATCCAATTCTCCTCCTCCTCCTAGCCCCCCCCCCCCACATATAGTAATAAGAACTACTGTGGCATGAATTAACTCAGTCTTGGTCAGTGTTCCCTCTAAGCTGAGTTAATGTGAGCTAGCTCACAGTTTTTTAGCCTCTGGCTCACACATTTTTGTCTCAGCTCAGGAAGGAAGGCTCCAGAGCAAACTAATTTATGCAGTAGGCAAATTGCTCGCTCACGACTTTAATACCAGTAGCTCACAAAGTTGAATTTTTGCTCACAAGACTCCACAGCTTAGAGGGAACATTGGTCACCAGCAGCACATCCTTACAGTAGAGAATCTTTTCTAGCTCCTTCTGAGCTGCCCTTCCCAGCCTCAGTCTCCTGATTTCTTGCTTCCTGTCTCCCGTTTGGTTAACAATGGAGCCAAGGAACAGAAAGTCTTGAGCAATTTCAAGTTCTTCATCATTAACGCTAAATTTCTGAAATTCTACACTAGTCATTATTTTTGTCTTCTTGATGTTCAACTGCAATCCTGCTTTGGCGCTTCCTGCTTTAACCTACGTTAGTAGTTGTTTCAAGGCTTCACTGTTTTCTGCCAGTAATGTGTTGTCAACTGCATATCTCAAATAGTTTATTTATATTTATTTATTATTTAAATTTATATCCCGCCCTCCTGGCCGAGGCCGGCTCAGGGCGGCTCACATGGAATATTAAAAACAGCTACAACAAATTGCATAAAATCATATCAATACAAATATAAAGCAAATATAATTTAATATAAAGTGCTATTACATTTTATATCAAGATGGGGTGGGCATTAGCAGCATCCACAGGCAACACCCAGCTAACATCAGATCTAGGGTATATTAGGCTGTTGGTGATGATGATAATATTAATATTGATACTGAGGCCAGGGCATCAGTTTCTTGGGTGTGGCTCCTTGGTCGAAGGCCTGGTGGAAGAGCTCCATCTTGCATGCCCTGCGGAACTATAACTGTTACTGTTCCATCAGCCAGGTTTCACTCCTCCTTCATCTAAATCAAATCCACCTTTCCTTATAATATGTTCTGCATATAGATTGAAGAGAAAGGGAGATAAAATACATCGTGGTCTGACACTTTTTCCAGTTTGGAGACCATCTTGTTTCTCCATCTTCTGTCCTAACAGGCCTCTTGTTCAGAGTACAGGTTGCGTATCAATGCAAACAGTTGTTGTGGCAGACTCATTTCTTTTAAAACCAGCCATAGCTTTTCATGATCCACACAGTCGAAACCTCTGCTCTAATCTGTGAAACCCACTGGTTTTCTTCTAAAATTATCTCGTATGGTCCAAGACGATGTCTACATTTGTCAGAATTGGAATCTAAAGTGAGTGTTTCCAGACTGTGGGCCATTGTTTCATCTTCCATCTTTGTTAGCATACTCTTGTTAAGATTTTGAGGCACTCCTTTTCTGTGCCTTGGAATAGTTCTATTGATATCCCATCTACCCCTGGTGATCTGTTTCTCCCCACTGCTCTCAGTGCTGTTTCCCCTTTACTTTCTAAAACTGTTGCTGCTTTTTCAAAAGATTCTTCTGCAACCGAATCTGTAATCTTTTCATCTCCTTAGTATAATTCCTCAGTGTATTTTCCCCATTTTTTCTTAGATATTTTGCTAGATATTTCCATTCCTCCTCTTACGTGGCTCTTGTTTCAGATCTGGGGACGACCTGAGAAGATGGAAGCGAAGCTCTCTGAGGCAGAAGGAGCTCCATCAGAGGAAAGTCAGAGGGCGCAGGCCCAGGAGGATGCCCGAGATGCCCTGTCAAGTGGTAAGGGTGCCTCCTGCCCAGATGGGATCTGGGGACCTAGTCAAGTTGTTGGGCAGAAGGTTCAAGACAGGAGAAATGGGGAACGCTTTTGCAGACTACATAGAATGGAGTTCTGGGACACAGAGTGCCATAGGATGTCGTGATGGCCACTCCACTTGAAGGGGGAGTAGACAGATTCATGGAGGGCAATTCCATTCTTATTTACATTAATTTAAATGTGTCTCTCTCAGCTTTGTCCCATTGGAGGGTCTCAAGATGGCTCAGAAAAGGAAAGGAAGAGAAATGAGGGTGCAGCTATTAGCCATGGTGAATAAATGGAACGTCCACATTCACCAGACGTGGGTGGCTGAGGCTAGCCTAGTCTCCTTGGATCTCAGAAGCTCAGCAGGGTTAAACCTTGTTGGTTCTTGCCTGGGAGACCACCGAAGATGTCCAGGGGTTGCTGTGCAGAGGCAGGCAATGGCAGACCACCTCTGAAGGTCTCTTGCCTTGAATAACTTGTGGGTTCACCATAAGTCAGCTGTGACCTCACAGCACTTTACAACCCTCCCCCCATGTTTTGGGACAGCATACCACTGAAACCCCATTGCTAGGGGCAATAATTTAGGGTCTGTGCCCCTGCTTAAAGGCTTTCCAGGAGCATCTGGCAGGCCACAAAGAGAGAGAGAGGATACTGGACTACAGATGGAGCTTTGGGGTTCACAGGGCATATTTCAAGTCTCACAAAAGGTTGGCAACATTTATAAGACCTCGAGGCTCATGAGTGCCTGGTGCTTCTCTTCCACTTCTCTGACACCTCACTAAAAGTCATTAAAAATTGTCTTGAGTGTAAAGAGGACAAGGTTTCACAACCCTGGGAACAGGGATGCGTGAAGCAGAATTCAAAGAAGCCAACAAAATATGAACTGGAGGTTAACATTTCTCCTTCCAATTTTGTCTCCCTTACAGGCAGTGAAGAGTTGTTGTCAAGCTGTCGTCTTTTCGGAGGAGTGGAAACGGCTGCTCCATCTCTGCTCCAGGTAGGGGGGGAAGATTGGGAGACAGTCCAGTACCCCTCCTTTGTCAGGAGGCTTTTGGTCCTGCTAACTGAGGAGAGACAAGCTCTGAACCCCACTCTCTTTACGCATGCCAAACTCTGCATTCGGCATCCTCCCAGAATGTCCCCATGGAGAGTGTAGTCTCTGCCTGGACTGATCTCTGACGAGGGAATCTGCTTCTCCTTCCAGCCTCCCTTTTCCTTTGAGGAGGTGGCCGTGTATTTCTCCGAGGCGGAGTGGGCCTTGCTGGATCCGGACCAAAGAGCTCTCTACAGGGACGTCATGCTGGAGAACTACGGGAGCGTGGCCTCTCTGGGTAAGGACCTTTCATAGGTGCCAAGGGTGCGAATTGCTGCCATTGGGACAATGCATGAATCAACATATTGAACAGCAACATGTGGTTCTGAGGACTGCCCGGCTACTCTCCCCACCCCCCCATGCTGAGGGCCACAAGGAGTTGAGGTGGCAGTGAAAATGATGGTTCAGCATGGCCAGTGTTGTGGCCCTCACCCAAGCCAGAGAGGGTGTCCTGGCCGGTGGACGAGGTGGGGTGAGAGGCCCTCAGAAACACTCTGGAAGGGACCCGATCCCAATTTCTCAGTTGGCAGCCTTCTCAGCACACCCTTCCCCTCGATGGGACTACAGCCATCCGCTCTGACTGTGATCTGTAAAGGATCCATCCCCCTTATACTGGTTAGGATTCTGGTCTTTGATCTTGACCATGTTTCCGTCCTTCCAGAAGAATTTTCCCTCTTCCTTGGATTTCTTTCCTTCCCCACATAGATATGATCTCTCTCTCTCTCTCTCTCTCTCTCCCCCCCCCCCCCCACTCTCCATGCCAAAGAAGTCAGGAATGTAACAGAGACTATGGTGGAGACGGACCAAAGCCTTGTGTTTGAAGAATGGTGGGAGAGTTTCTCGGGAAGATCTCAGGAGGCTATTTCCTTCCCAAATGAACTGGCTGCAAGTGAGTATCCTTTACAATTATGTCATGGGAATGGACAAGGAATAGCCATGGGACCTTTCCCCTTCACCAAGTGACTCTTGGTTTGGTAGAATTCTCAAGCTTTTCTGGGTAAAGAGGGAGGGAGGCCTTCTGGGGCCTGGGATTCTGGTCTTTGATCTTGGCCATGTTTCCGTCCTTCCAGAAGAATTTTTCCTCTTCCTTGGATTTCTTTCCTTCCCCACATAAGAATAATCTCTCTCTCTCTCTCTCCCTCCCCCTCACCCCTCCCTCCCCTCCCCTCCTTTCTTCCCCCTGCACCAAAGAAGCCAGGAAAGTAACAGAGACTGTGGTGGAGACGGACCAAAGCCTTGTGGTCGAAGAAAGGCTGGAGAGTTTCTCAGGAAGTTCTCAAGAGACTATTTCCTTCCCAAATGAACTGGCTGCAAGTGAGTACCCTTCACAGTTATGCCAAGGGAAGGGGCAAGGAATAGCCATGGGACCTTTCCTCTTCACTTCTAAGTGACTCTTGGTTTGGTAGAATTCTCAAGCTTCTCTGGGTAAGGAAGGAGGGAGGCCTGGGATTCTGGGGCCTGGGATTCTGGTCTTTCATCTTGATCATGTTTCCGTCCTTCCAGAAGAATTTTTCCTCTTCCTTGGATTTCTTTCCTTCCCCACATAGGAATAATCTCTCTCTCTCTTCTTCTCCCTCTCTCCCTCCTTCCCCTCCCCTCGCTCCCCCTGTACCAAAGAAGCCAGGAAAGTAGAGACTGTGGTGGAGACAGACCAAAGCCTTGTGTTCGAAGAATGGCTGGAGAGTTTCTCAGGAAGATCACAAGAGACTATTTCCTTCCCAAATGAACTGGCTGCAAGTGAGTATCCTTCATGGGAACGGGCAAGGAATTGCCACGGGACCTTTCCTCTTCACTTCCAAGTGACTCTTGGTTTGGTAGAATTCTCAAGCTTGCTGGGTAAGGAGGGAGGGAGGGAGGCCTTCTGGGGCCTGGGATCTGGGGGCTCATGAGCTGTGGCTCTTCAGTGGCAGCACTATTGTTAAATACTGGATATTCCAGGAAAAGAGGGAGGTTATCTAAGAACCACCTTGCTGGACGAGGCCAAAGGCACGTATAACCATTCTTACTGCTGTCGCCTGGATGTCTTCAGGCCTTCCTATCAGGTGGGAATGGTACCTTGCATGGGCGGACTGCAGCGGTAGTCCCACCAGTTAACACTGCCACCCAAGGGCAACTGGCTTACGCCAAATCCCACAGCACCCTCTGCTTTGGTGATGGGATTGTGTGTTATTGAAGAGATTTCCACTGAAACTGTCAGCCCAGTAAAGACAGAGTGAGGTTCTACGTTGAAGCACAGTTTGTTTGAGCCACAACAGGATAGAAAAAGCACTGTAGCCACCTTCTGTCTCCCTAAGAGGCAAGCAACCCAACTCCTTCCCAAAGGTTTAAGTCCCTTCTAGCCCCTTGAAGCAGGAAACCATCTGCCAAAGAAAAGCACAAACACAAAGAAAAGGCAGGAATACCTGTCCACTCAGCATGCCCCAATGCCCGAGTTCCTCCAAGGCCGGCCAGCACCATCTCCCCCTGTCCCCAGGGAAGAGGGGTTGATAACAATGAGAACCCTCTCCTGCTCTAAGGGTCTGCCAGACTAACTTCCCCACGTTTAGATTGCATCACCCTGGTCATGCTGAACACCTGGATAACTGCACGCTTGCTGTGTGGTCACTGCGTCCTTCAGGCGTTTTGGGAGGATGGAACAGGACAGAGTCTTCTTCAGTCTAATCTGGACTTTTTTTTCAACAAATATGAACATTAATCTGGACTTTTTGACACTGCGCATTCCTCTGGGATGGGCTTCCAGAGGGTCTTACTCTACTGTAAGAAGAAGAAGAAGAAGAAGAGATTGGATTTATACCCCGCCCTTCACTTGGAGTCTCAGAGTGGCTTACAAGCTCCTTTCCCTTCCCCTCCCCACAACAGACACCCTGTGAGGGTGGGTGGGTCTGAGAGAACTCTGGAACAAACGGCTCTTTTTCAAGGCCAGCTGTGCCAGAGCTTGTGACTGACCCACGGTCACACCAGCAGGTGCAAGAGGAGGAGTGGGGAATCACACCCGGTTCTCCCAGATTAGAGTCCGCACACATAACCACTACACCAAACTGGAGGCCCGATAATCAGTCTTCTGGCTCTCTCTTGCTGACAGTAAAATACCCTTCTTTCCAGAGAGACAGGCTGACTCTGTGCTTCTAGGAAAAGGCAGAACTGCCTGGATGATTCAGACGTGGCTGCGCGGGTTTAAGGTTGCAGTGCTGCGAGACGGATGGAGCTGGGACTTGCTCCCAGGCACCACCGGCTATTTGTTATCTTTAGAGGTGACTTGCGGGCTCTTGAGCTCTGCTGCACTCCCTGGAGGGGGGTGCCGTGCAAGAGACGTGACCTAGGCCCCTCGCCTGTGGCCACAGGCGAGTGGGAAGCCCGTCGATTGTCTCTAGCAAGAAATGAAGAAGAGCACTCATGGCAGCCATGAGTGCCTAGCTGTTGCTACCCACCAAGAGGGATTTAAAAGTTGACATCTCATCCACAGCATCGATGAAGCATAGCACCGTGAGTACTTCTTAAAGCAACTTTAACTGAAATTCTACTATGTAATGTCAGCCCTTCTAAAGATTAAAAAGACTGGAAGGGAGGGGTGAAGATTTTTTCTTTTCTGCCCCCCCAACCTCTGCCGTGGCTAGCAAAAGGATCTAAAATTAACTGTATAAATAATCTGCTGGGCAAGGAAAACAAGAGTGCACCCTCTTCAGCTGATATCTTCAAGAATTATTGCCTTCTTTACAACTCTGAACTTTGTTGTTGTTCAGTCGTTCAGTCGCACAGTCGAGTCCGACTCTTCACGACCCCATGGACCAGATCCCGCCAGGCCTTCCTGTCTTCCGCCGTCCTCTGAAGTTTGCTCAATTTCATGTTCATTGCATCTATGACACTGTCTAACCATCTCGTCCTTTGCCGTCCCCGTCTTCTTTGACCTTCAATCTTTCCCAGCATCAGGGTCTTCTCCAGTGAGGGCTCCCATCTCATTGGGTGGCCAAAGTATTTGAGCTTCATCTCCAGTATCTGGCCTTCCAGGGAACAGTCCGAGTTGATTTATTTTAGGATTGACTGATTTGATCTTCTTGCAGTCCACGGGACTCTCAAGAGTCTTCTCCAGTACTTTAGTGAGAGCCTAATGAATCTTCTTGCCTTTTTTATGAAGACTTTGAAATAAATACTGAATTTTGGGATTTGTTATAATTCAACACAATTTATTACAGGTCTATATGACCGAAGTCTTGACCAAAAGAGAATGCAAAAGGGGTAAAATAGGTACATAAAATTGACATAAAATATGACAAATTACATAGTCACTATCAGTAAACATATAAAACCCAGGCATAGCCCAGAGGGGATTTGTTAGAATTTAACACTTGAATTATAAAGGCGTATTTGTTAATGGATCTTACTCTAAACTTTTTATGTATACAGTTCCCATAACAATGTATGTTTATATCTATGTTTATCTTTATTGAAACTGTAAAACTCCACTTTCTTTTGACTATGTTGCTTTGACAACAGATAAACTTTTCGCCCTATGTCTAGTTTTGTCAGCTTTGTCTAGACTACAGCAATTGCTGACATACACATTCTAAAGCTGTTATCTCTGTAAAACGTAGCTTGGGAAATCATCTTTAGAGACGCCTTGGTTTTAATACAATTTTGGAAAAATGATTTGTAACGATGGACTGCAGACCCAAGAGGCTTTGTTGTTGCTTACACCAGACTCTGTGGACAACAAACCTGTTCAAGTTTCCTTGCAAGACTTTTTGAATTGGGTTCAAAATACACTTGCTGTGGCTATGGAAAGAGCAGTTGAAGAAGACTTTCACTCAGTACAGACAGAGATCCAATTATGGACGCAACAATTTAAAACTGAGAGCGAAGCCCAAACGGCATGGAAAGAGGAGGGAAAAAGCTCGGACTGCCTTGAAAACACACAGGAAACCTACAAGCAAGATGACTGGACTTATAAAAGAGAACCTGTGCCTACAAAGGGAAATACAACTTCTATAAAAGTGTACCAGAGACTTTGTAAAAAAATTATGGCTGATGAAATTCCCAAAATAGTGACTTTCTTACCACTTCAGAGACAAAAAAAAAAACCAATTTATGGAATTACAAGCTACTACAAGAGGGAAGATAATTTTGACACTTATAAAGGGAAAAAACACAGAATCAAGACTTTAAAACTTAAGAGGAGGAACCAGAAAATCAAGAAAAAGTTGACACCTACAAAAATTCTGGGGAAAGTATGAGGGAACTCCCTCCATTTTAGAACTACATGGGTTGTATATTGAGGGAGTCCCAGATACTCTTGAGGGAGTGAGATCCTAATATACTTGTATTCAGAATAAAGAGTCATATCCTTTACAATATAATTTAAAAACTTAATAGCATGTTTAGGGAAGTTCTATATTAGTAGAGAATAGGAAATTGTATATTCATATATTTGCAAACTTTATGTAATCAATTTGTGGTGGAAATGAGATAGATTTAACGACTGTATGAAGTATTGTGTTGGAGAAAGATCAATATACACTATTGTATCCCCAAATATATATTTGTTCGTTTGTTTTTTTTGGGGGGGACACATTATACTTCAGACATGGCTGTGCAATAGACAATAGCCATGCTCGGCTAAGGTGCAGAGAACCACTCAGAAATAGCAAGAAAACATCTCTGACCTTGAGAAAGGTGCCCCTACACTGTCATTACCTGCCCCCCAACAAGCGGCACCTATTCAAAAAACTATGGGGGACCCATTTGAACTATGGGGTTCACTTGGTGAGCTCCTGGCTTCTCTCCTGCCCCCGGAAAACATGTATTTGGGGGAGGGTGAAAACTAAGCTCCTCCTGGCTCTGTTGACACCTGGAAGGAAACTCTCAGTGCAGTTGCAGGCCTGGATGTCTTGATAACCTCTTGTATTTAATCGTCAAGTGCAGAGAATCAGAAGTCAAAAAGCACGATAACTCAAATGGGAAAGGGGGGGACGACGACAATATTTCGCCACTTTCCCCCTTAAAATACATATGGGGAATGTGGAGCGGGGAGAGATAGACAGAATATCAAAAAAGCTCTACAGGAGGGCCTGGGAGGGATAAGGTGTGACCAGCATCTCAGTTTGGGAGGAGAGTTGATCGGATAACATAAATGCACACCCGTTCCTGAGCAGTACCTGACTGGTGCCTTGGCTTCTTGCCTGGGTGATGATTGAAACTCTTTCTTTATTCCAGCAGCAGATGTAGAGGAGACACCTGGGGAATTCCAGGGGTTCTCTTTGGAAAAAGTCAAGAATGAAGATACCGAAGGACACTTCGGAGATGGAGATGGACCCCAGGGGCAGGAGGGAAGCCAAGCAGGTAAGAGGAGGGATAAGCCCATTCTCCGTGCAATCCCAGTCCTAGAAGAAAGGTCAATCAAAAAGAGAAGGGACAAAGGCCGCCATACTAACCAGAGAATCCACTCCGGGGAAAATGAAAGGGTGGCCTTGACAAAGACCTTCCGTCAGAGAATGAACATCATTTTGTAGACAAAAATTCCCTTAGGAGAGAAAATGTTGAATTGCTTGCAGTGTAGAAACAAGAGCCCTTCCTTCACGTAAGAGGCACATAGCTGGGAAACCATGTAAACGGTTAGAGTCCAGACCAACCATCTCTCATGCAGGAGGCTTAATGTACTTTTAAAGTGTATGTTATTGTACACTTCAGCATACAGCGCAAAGAAGTTACTGTAATATTTGGATTGCGGATGGAAATTCAGGTGCAGATCAGACCTCCTTGCGTGGGTTCTAACAGGATCTCTTTCTTTATTCCAGCAGGGGATGATGAGAGGGATGAGGAACTGCATCCTCTATCGCCAGACGAAGTCAAGAATGAAGACTTGAGCGGAAACTCCAGAAACCAATTTGGACCTAAGAAGGAGAAAAGAAGCCACATCATCAAGAAGAGGGGTAAACCCATTCCTTGCCAAGAGGGAGATTACCAAGAAGCAATCCACACAGTGAAGGAAACATACACATGCTTGGCGTGTGGAATGAACTTCTCAAATCAATTCCAGTACAATGTCCATTTACAATTGCACAGTGGACAGAAGACACATCACTGGCTGGAGTATGGAAGAACCATGATTCACAGAGCAGAGCTCCTTAGACTTCAAAGAACACATACAGGAGAGAAACCATATAGCTGCTCAGACTGTGGCAAGGGATTCTCAGAGGAATCAGACCTTGTTCAACACCAAAGGATTCATACAGGAGGAAATCTGTTTATTTGCTCAGAGACTGGAATGACGTTCTCTGTGGGAGGCAAAGGTAATATACATTTTCCAAAGCACAGTATAAGGAATGCATGTAAATGCTTTTGGTGTGGAAACTACTTCAAATACAGATCACAGCTCCTTGTGCACCAAAGAATCCACAGAGGAGAGAAGCCTTTTAAATGCTCAGATTGTGGGAAGAGATTCAGTCATGGTGGCCATCTTCAAGAACATCTAAGAACCCACACAGGGAAGAAGCCTTTTGAATGCTCAGAATGTGGGAAGAGATTCAGTCAAAGTAGCAATCTTCAAACCCATCTAGGAACCCACACACAGGATAAACCTTTTGACTGCTCAAACTGTGGGAAGAGATTCAGTCACAGTGGCACTCTTCAAAAACATCAAAAAACCCACACAGGGGAGAAGCCTTTTGAATGCTCAGAGTGTGGGAAGAGATTCAGTCACAGTGGCACTCTTCAAAAACATCAAAAAACCCACACAGGGGAGAAGCCTTTTGAATGCTCAGAGTGTGGGAAGAGATTCAGTCACAGTGGCACTCTTCAAAAACATCAAAAAACCCACACAGGGGAGAAGCCTTTTGAATGTTCAGAGTGTGGGAAGAGATTCATTTGCAGGAGCACTCTTCAAACCCATCTAAGAACCCACACAGGGGAGAAGCCTTTTGAATG
>NW_015160291.1:271892-286786 GCF_001447785.1 Gekko japonicus
TCCAACCCCACTAGTGTTCTTTGCTATGGGTTGTTGAAGTCTGTCTAGGGAACTCAGGCTCTCTTCAACTTTTATATAAATGACTTGGTCAAATGCTTTAGTGACCAGGCCTTTCATTCTCCTATACTACAGCATCATCAGATCTCTTCTTATATGCAGATGATGCAGATATGTTGTTAAGGACCCCACTTGGGCTAAGAAGGGCCCTAAAGGCTCTAGTACAGCATTGCAAAAAAGACTTCCTTTCAATAAACTATCAAAAAACAACGATACTGGCTTTTGTTAAGAAAGAGAAGTCTAGAACCTGGACCATCGATGGCCATTTGACTGAAGAGGTGCAGACCTTCAAAGATCTTGGTGCAGTATTCCATGCTTCCAGCTCAAGAAAAGCAGATGTTGCCCATGCAGCAGATACCGGGCAAAAGTCAGCTCACAATAGATTTCTTTTAACGACGGGTGGACATTACTTCCCCACTGCCCTAAAACTCTTCCAGGCCAAAACCTTGGCCCAACTTTTGCACAGACTAGCAATTGTCAGCAAGGTTTGACCCCACTGCTCCTCTTGGATGAACATCAGTCTGTATGGCTTAAAACAGTCATTTGCAGACTTGTGAGCCTGGGCTTTTCACCTTTCATGATTTTAACCATGGGCCTTGACCAGGCAAAACGAGCCATAAAACAAAGGATGTTGGACACTGAACGCCAGCTTGATTCCGGGAGGCTCCCTACTTTCTTGTTCCTTATGAACCCCAGATATATAGTCAAGCTGGCTGCTATCTGATCCTCTTGAGGGTGCATAGTCACAGGAGGACCTTTACATTTGCAAGGTGTGCTGTGGTCCCCTCTGCTGTTTTAGAAAAGGTTTTGCCCCTGCAATGAAGGAGAAATTGAGACTGTAGATCACATTCTTCTATGTTGTCCCTTCTCTCAAGATACTTGCATCCAGACCACCACTTCTTTGATCAATGGAATACCTTGAAGAATGAGATTGGGATATGTTAGGTTACTCCTAGAAGATGGAAATCCAACAACTATAACGTCAGTTGCAAAATTTTGTGCAACAGCCTATAAAATCAACCAGTTGCTTTAGTTATCAGGGTTTATGTAAATACCACTCGTTTATATTACTATTTATATTGTCTATTTTAGTTTGTTACTTTTTACTAATATCAATTTTCACTCTTTTTTGGGTAGTAATTTATCTATGCTGGTCTTTGACCGTACAGTAAAATTTGAAGAACCCCAAATTCTGCCTCAGAACCCACACAAGGGGGAGAAGCCTTTTGAATGCTCAGAGTGTGGGAGGAGATTCAGTCAGAGTGGCCATCTTCAAAAGCATCTAAATCTATAGAGGAGAGAAGCCTTTTGAATATTCACAGTGTGGGAAGAAATTCAGTCACAGTGGCTTGCTTCAAGAGCATCAAAGGACCCACACCATGTAACTGCTTAGCTCAGAGGTGTCAAGCTTATTTGTTACGAGTGTCAGATTTGACATAAATGTCACTTCGTTGGTCTGGACCATGTATGCCATCAAATGTAATGCCTGTTACCAGAAATATAAACTTCAGAAAAGACTCCAGAAACCCAATTAAGGGTATTATTTTTTACTCAAAATATAAGCATCCTTAAGACATTAAGAGTATTTCCTTTATTTAATGGTCTTTGATAACTGACACCTCTTTCTCTGAATCATTGCATCGAAATCTGGAGTCAATGTCTGTGCTGTAGCAATCTTGAGTATGCTGTTTAGGTGTGTATCCGTATTTTTGATTTATTGACATTCATTTACAGAAAAGAGGTGTTCACAGACATACGTTGTCACAAACACAGACAGAATTTTAGAAGCAAAAGCCTTAAGGTGGGGGTAATTCAGACCCCCAAATGGGTAAAGTTTCCTAATGCCCACCTCAGAAAGATTATCCTTCAACACAGTGTCACCCTTCAACACAACACTCCCCCACCTACCTGCGATTTGTGGCATCTGTTCATTGGCAGGTGGGGAGAAGAAAGAAAAGGGGCTGTTCAGCAAAGAAGATGATGAAGGGAATCCTTCCAATTGGTCCCAGAAGTGAGGCCGAGGGATCCGTGTTTGATATGTGCCACAGGGTCCCAGGGACCTCTCTCTTGTTCTCCATACTTTGGATTACGGAATGTTCTGGGAGAATTTGAGAGTCTGAATGGTATCTCTCCTGAAGTCTCTGATCAGGTCTGGGATGTGGCACTTCTTGGGCATCGGACTTTCCAGTGTCCTCTTCCTCCTTCCAATAGGAGTGTGGCTCCATGGCTTACCACGGAACTGGACTAATCATAGATCAAGGCTGAGCAGAGGCATTCCCTTCTGAGGCCAAGTAAGTAAACTCTTCTTTGGACTGCGCACTTCAAGTAGGTTGAGAGGAAAAATGTGGGCTGAGAAATTTTTCCAAAGATTCATTCTTTTGGCCAAAATATTCAGCTTCTAAAGATGTACTGCTTCATAAAATTAATAGGGAATAGGCATCACTGCCAATACAACATTGGGCCAGTTTGGCCATTTCACACTTGTAAATGAATGCTGTTCCGGTAAGATCTTGGCTGCCATTTTGTTGTTGCTTGGCAACCCCAAGTGACACTGCCAAGACATTCATGCCTCAGTGGAAGTGTTCCCTGTCCCTTTTTTGTGTAGCATTTTCTCCATTTTGTTTTCAGCCTTGTCTACCTTTAGCTGGCAATGACTTTGAGCATGAACAGAGTGCCTTGCCAGCCGCACTGAGCAACCAGAGCTAGACTTTACACCTCTAGGATTAGACAGCAGAACGGATTGGCCAGAGAGGGTCTTAAAAGGCACATTTAATTGTTTTCTTAATTTTGTATTAAGTCATTAAGCAAGTCTTCCCCCCCCCCCTCTGTCCATAAGAGCTACTGAAAGGTTAAACAGCAGACAGAGATGTGGTTCCTAGAGAGTATGCAAAGGGAGGAAACAGAACAATGTTTGAGGTCCAGTAGCACCTTTAAGACCAACAAAGCTTTCGTGTGCACACAGACTTCTTCAGATACACTGAAGCGGAGGTCACCAACCACTACATATAGGAATAGGGTGAAAAGGGTGTTGCCAGAAAGGGCCAATTAGAGTCAAGATGCAGAAGTAACTGAGCAGTAAATATAGTTTATTTTTATTTATTCATTTGATTTATATCCCGCACTCCCTACATAGCAGGGGAGGTCAGTATGTAAATAACAATCATCTAAAAACAGTTCACATATACATAAATTTGTAGTTCATAAAGTGCTGGTGCTGATTAGTTATTTAAGATGGCTTACTTTAAGAGTGTACACAGGTCTAAGACTCATTCTGCTCATGATCTTCCTAATACAAGGGCGGTACAGGCTAGATGTCAAAAACCAAGGACCTGGGCTCTATAATTAAGATTGTTGATGGCATAGTGGTGGCGGCTCCTAGTTGAAGGCCTGGTGGAAGAGCTCCATCTTGCAGGCCCTGTGGAACTGGTAAAAGATCTCGCAGGGCCCTGATCTCCGGGAGCTCATTCCAGCAGTGCGGAGCCACCACTGAAAAAGCCCTGGCCCTGGTGATAGCAAGCCTGGCATCCTTGGGACCCGAGAGGGTCAGTCGATTTTGAGACCCCGACCGTAGTGCTCTCTGGGGTCTGTATGGGGAAAGGCAGGTATGCTGGACTCTGGCCATATGGGGCTTTGAAGGTAAGAACCAGCACCTTAAAGCGAATTCGCTGTGCTATTGGCAGCCAGTGCTGTGTCCTCAGCACAGGCTAGATGTGCTCCCACCTGGGGAGACCCATCAAAAGCCTGGCAGCAGCATTCTGCACTAGCTGTAGCTTCCGAATTTGCGACAAAGGCAGCCCCATGTAGAGAGCATTACAGTAGTCTAGTCTCGAGGTGACCATTGCATGGATCACTGTTGCCAGGTTGTTGCGGTCAAGGAAGGGAACCAACTGCCTAATCAGCCGAAGATGGTAAAAGGCCGGCCTGGCGATGCTACCTGGGCCTCCATCGTTAAGGAGGCATCTAAGAGGACTCCCAAGCTCCTAACCTCCAGCGCTGGCACTAACGGCGCCCCGTCAAAGGTCAAGAGTGGGATCCCTACACCTGAGCCACTCAGGCACAGGACCTCTGTCTTCGTTGGATTCCGTTTCAGCTGGCTCAGTCTAAGCCAACTAGCCACATCTTGTAATGCCCGGTCCAGATTTTCCAGTCCGGAGTTGGACTGGCGGCCCAACACCAGATAGAGCTGGGTGTCGTCAGCATACTGGTGACACCCCAGCCCATGCCTCCTGGCAATCTGGGCAAGGGGGCGCATATAGATGTTGAATAGCATCGGGGAAACCACTGCCCCTTGAGGGACTCCACAATCCAGTGGGTGGCTCCTGGATTGCTGTTCCCCTAGTGCCACCCTTTGTCCCTGACCTTGGAGAAAGGAAGCGAGCCATTGCAAGGCAAGCCCCTGAATTCCTATGTCGGCGAGGCGGTGGGTCAGTAACTGATGGTCAACCGTGTTGAACGCCGCCGACAGGTCCAACAACAGCAGCACTGCCGATCCGCCCTGATCCAGATGCCTTTGGAGGTGGTCCGTGAGGGTGACCACCAGTGCCATCTCTGTCCCATGTCCAGGGTGAAAACTGGACTGGAAGGGTTCTAAGATGGAAGCGTCATCCAGAAAGCTCTGTAGCTGGCTTGCCACCGCCCTCTCTATTAATTTGCCCAAATAGAGAAATTGGAAACCAGCCAATAGTTGGCCAATTCAGCCAGATACAGAGGTTTTTTTTTTCAAGAGAGGGCGGACCAGGGAACTGTCCCTCTAAGAGGGACTTGTCGATAATCTCCCTCAAGGTGCCTCGAAACCCATTGCGGCCGGCTTTAATTAGCCATGATGGGCATGAATCAAGGCAGCATGTGGTAGGGCAAACAGCTAGGAGCAGTTTGTCAACTTCCTCTAGGCTGAAATAATCCAAAACTTGAAGACGTGCATGGAGCCTTGAGCTTGCTCACTGTTTCAACTGTGGCGGGGAGGTCGCAGCGGAGTGACAAGACTTTATCCATAAAGTAGCTCACAAATCCCTCGCAGCCAATGTTCAGTTCCCTAGTATTTGGTCTGCCCTGTGGCAGAACGGTTATAGACCAAATTGTTCTAAATAATTGGGCTGGACATGAGGTCGCAGATGTAATCGTGGCTGCATAGTACTCTCTCTTCGCGGCTTTGACTGCCGTCTCTTAGGACAGGGGTGTCGAACTCATTTACGAGGGCTGGGTCGGACATAAATGAGACCTTGTTGGGCCGGGCCATGTGTGTCATAAAAGGTCATGCCGGATAGCGGAGATATAAACTTTATAAAGGACACAAACGGTTTGTTTTTTACTTAAAATAAAAACATGCTTAAAACTCTTACAGTGTTTTGTTTATTTAACAGTGTCTGATAACTGACACCTCTTGCTCTGAATTATTGCATCAAAATGTCCGTGCTGTTGCAATCTTGAGTATGCTGTTCAGGTGTGTATCTGTAAGCTGCAAACCTACAACAGAACTGGAAGAAGAAGCAGAAGACAGCCCGTTCCACTGTGGGCCTGATAAAAGCCCCCCGGGGGGTGATCTGGCCCCCGGGCCGCATGTTTGACACCTCGGTCATAGGATCTCATAAACATATAGCTAAAAGGGAGGAGAAGAATACTAGAGTCCTCCAACTTCTTTGTTTTAGGATCCAATTTTTCTTTAATGAGAGCTAAGGGGGGGTGAGGCTGGAGCCAGACTGGGGGCAGTGTTCCCTCTAAGCCGAGTTCATGTGCGCTAGCTCAGTTTTTTAGCCTCCGGCTCAGACATTTCGCTCAGGAAGGATGGCTCCAGAGCGAACTAATTTATGCAGTAGCTAAATCACCTGCTCACAACTGTAATGCCAATAGCTCACAAAGGAGCCCTTTTTGGTCACAGGAATCTACAGCTTAGAGGGAGCATTGACTGGGGGGTGCCTGGAAGGGTCAGGAGCTGCAGGGCGGGGAAGGGGGTGGAGAAGTACCCCCAGGTTGGGCTGCCCTGCAAGGGGATCTCTCTGGGTCCCACGTGGAGAGTAGGGCCAGGAAGGAGGAGGGCAGGATAGCCCCTTCTCTGTTCCCACGGCAGGTGGCGTGCCAGTTCTGCATCTAGCCACTGGAACTGGGGCTGCATTTCCAGCAAAGAGCAGGAGGCTCCTAAGTAAAAAAGGCTCCCAAGTAAGCTCAATAGTCACGGGATAAAAGGACAAGTCCTTTTGTGGATCAAAAACTCGCTGATTAATAGGAAACAGTGTGAGTATAAATGGGCAATTTTCTCAGTGCTGGGTGGTTAGCAGTGGGGTACTGCAGGGATCAGTACTCAGTCTGATGCTTTTTATCTTGTTTATTAATGATTTGGAGTTGGGAGTATGCAGTGAAGTGGCTAAATTTGAGGATGACACGAAGTTGTTCAAGGTGCTGAAAAGCAGGGAGGATTGTGAGGCACTCCAAAGGGATCTGTTGAGGATGGACGAGTGGGTGTCAACATGGCAAATGGGGTTCAATGTGGCCAAGTGCAAGGTGATGCACATTGGAGCGAGAAATACACATTGATGGGGTCTGAACTGGCAGAGACTGAACAAGAGATAGATCTTGGAGTCGTAGTAGATAAGTCACTGAAAATGCCAAGACCGTGTGCGACTGCAATAAAGAAGGCCAATGCTATGCTGGGGATTATTAGGAAGGGAATTGAAAACAGATCAGCCTGTATCATAATGCCCCTGTATAAATCAATGGTGCAACCTTATTTGGAATACTGTGCACAGTTCTGGTCACCACACCTCAAAAAGGATATTATAGCTATGGAAAAAGTGCAGAAAGGGAAACAAGAATGATAAAAGGGTTGGAACACTTTCCCTATGAAGAAAGGTTAAAGCGCTTGGGGCTCTTTAGCTTGGAGAAACGACTGCTGGGGGGTGACATGACTGAGGTTTATAAGATTATGCATGGGATAGAGCAGGTAGAGAAAGAGGTACTTTTCTCCCTTTCTCACAATACAAGAACTCATGGGCACTCAATGAAATTGCTGAGTGAATGGGTTAGAACAGATCTATTCATAAAAACATAAGAGAAGCCAATGTTGTATCAGGCCAATGGCCCATCCAGTCAAACACTCTGTCACACAGTGGTCAAAAATATCAGGTGCCGTCAGGAGGTCCAGCAGTGGGGCCAGGACACTAGAAGCCCTCCCACTGTTGCCCCCCCCCTTCCAAGCACCAGGAATACAGAGCATCACTTGCCCCATACGCAGAGTTCCTATCTACCTTGTGGCTAATAGCCACTGATGGACTTCTGCTCCATATGCTTATCCCCTCTTGAAGCCATCCATACTTGTAGCTGCCACCACCTCCTGTGGCAGTGAATTCAATGTGTTATCACTCTTTGGGTGAAGTAGTACTTCCTTATTTCCCTTCCTGATGTCTGCAGAAAAAACCTCCTCTTAAAAGCCTGGGAGCTTGGCAGGCCGGAGTTTCTCTGTGTTACTGGGCAACCCTCCTTTAAAGGCATCTGAGCATGAAGACAGAGTTCTGGATGTCTGGAGAGAGCCCTGAAGGAAAGGAGGGAGAGAGCTGGCCCCACAAAGACATCTCCCCCCCCACACACGCACTCTCTGAGCTAAAGGAGGGTCCCTGCCCTCACTGGGCCTCCGTGCAAGCTCCTGTCCTGTAGAGGCCTAACAGAAACGTGAATCCCTGGTGAATTGTGGGCGTGTGCTGGGGGTGGATTTTTCTGTCTGCTTTCCTGGAAAGAGCTGTTTGCTTGCTATAATACACAGGATTTCTCTGGAGCAGAAGAGATGCTCACCTGCAGCCACAGTGTAAGAGAGGGGCTGTTCCATAGCCTAAAACTCCTATGGGACCATCATGGTCTACATCCCACTTCCAAAATCTCCTTTTGGCTCCTACCTCTTGGCCTGAACAGGCTGCTTTGCCAGCCCCACTGACTTGCCCACTGCTGGGACTAGACAGCTCATTTTCCAGGGCTTGAAGGATACACCCATTAAATTGTGTCATAGAATCATAGAGTGGGAAGGGGATATACAAGCCGTCTAGTACAACCTCCAGTTCAAGGCCAGATCCACCTAAAGCATTCCCTGACAAGGGTTTGTCCAGACACTACTTTAAGACTCACAGTGAGGTGGAGCTCACTACCTCCCTAGGCAGCCAATTCCACCACAGAACTACTCTTGGTGTAAAAAAAATTTCCCCTAATATCCAACCGATATCTTTCTGCCTGTAATCTAAACCCATTATTCTGAGTCCAGTCCTCTGCTGCCAACAGAAACAGCTTCCTTCCCTCCTCTAAATGACAGTCTTTCAGATACTTCAAGACAGCAATCATGTCCTCCCTCAAACTCCCCTTCTCCAGACGGAGCATTCCCAGGTTCCTCAGCCTTTCCTCGTAGGGCTTGGTCTCCAGGCCCCAGATCATCCTCGTCGCTCTCCTCTGTACCTGCTCCATTCTGTCCACATCCTTTTTGAAGTGAGGCCTCCAGAACTACACGCAGGGTGGTCTGACCAATGCCATGGACAGTGGGATTGTGGCATCTTGCGATCTGGATGTTATGCCTCTGCTGAAACATGCTGAGATGACATTAGCCCTTTTTTTTTTTTGCTGCTGCATCACACTGACTGCTCATACTTAGCTTGCAGTTCACGTGTATTCCAAGATTTGTTGACACACATTACTAAGCAGAAGTGTTTCCTGGAGGACCCCTTTGCCCAGTGGACATTCCCCTTTATGCAGACAGTGCATTCAAAGCAGTCCTGCAGTGCCACCTACTGATGGAAGAGATGTTTGCCAGGGGCAACTGAGGCCAGTGTTGTGGCCATCACCCAAGCCGGAGTGGGTTTCCTGATCTGAGGCCAAGGCAGGGATGAGAGGCCCTCAGAAAGACTCTGGAAGGGGTTGCAACCTGATTTCTCAGCTGCACCAGTCTTTACAATATGGCCTTAAGAACACAGGAACAGATGAACATAAGAAGAGCCCTGCTGGGTCAGACTAGTGGCCCACCTAGTTCAGCATCCTGTCTCACCCAGTGGGCAAGCAGTTCCTCTGGACGGCCAGCAACAGGGCAGAGAGGCTGAGGCCTATCCGTGATGTTGACCTCTGGCACATGGGATGCCTCTGAATGTGGAGGTTCCCCTTAGTCACCGTGGATGGTAGCCACCGATAGACCAATCCTTCATGAATCTATCTAATCCCCCTTGAAAGCTGTTTATTCCTGTGGCCATTGCTACAACTTCTGGCAGCGAATGCCACATTTTAATCACTCTCTGCGTCAAGTAGCCTTTCCTTTTGTCCGTCTTGAATCTACTGCCCATCAGCTTCATTGGATGCCCTTAAGTTCTAGTATTTTGGGAGGCGGAGAAAATTTCTCTTTGTCATCTGTCTCTACCCCATGCATCCTATATGTGTGTGTGTGTGTATAAAAGCCAAGCATATTGACACTTTCTGGCTCCATCAGCCATTGGCCAGTCAACCGCCATTCAAGTGTATTCTTGTGGCAATGGCTGGGTGCTGGGTCTGCTTCTCTCTCCTGCCCACTGCCAGCCTGGCCACGCTTCCCTGGCAGAATAACAGCTGTCTCTCCTGACAAAGACGCTTCTCCTACTTGGCTTCTCTTCAGCTGGCTGGCTACTGAAGTGAGCCACTGGCCATTAAACCATGTGGGGCTGTGGAGCTAACTTTCCCCTCAGTGGCTGTTGCTAGGCAACCAAGCTTGGTTCTGTCAGTAAAAAGGCAAAGGCAGGAGGCCCTTTCCAGGCCTACTTTGGCCTTTGTGGGGAACTCATTGGGGCCAGTCCTGACTAGGGTTGCCAGTTCCAGGTTGGGAAATTCCTGGAGATTTAGTGGTGGAGTCTACACAAATTCCTGGAGATTTTGTGGTGGAGTTTGGGGAATGGCCTCAGCTGAATAGAATGCCATAGAGTCCTCCCTCCAAAGCAGTTATTTTCTCCTGGGGAACCATTGCTGCCAATCTCCAGGTGAGGGCTGGAGATCACTCAGAATTAAAACTGCTCTCCAGATGGCAGAGATCAGTTCCCTTGGAGAAAATGGCTGCTTTGTAGGGTGGACTTTGTGTCAACTTACCCTGCTGAGGTCGCTTCCCTGCTGCTTGGGTCTCCACTGCGGAAAAAGACTCTACTTTTCCTAGGTAGAGGCTGCAGGTGTGGGGGGAAAGATGGAAAGCTGAAGTCAGAGGGGCAGATAAAGGTAGGTTGATGGTTGGCTGGGAAGGATATAGGGTTGCCACCTCCAGGTTGGGAAATTCCTGGAGATTTGAGGGATGGCCAATCCAGTCCAACACTCTGTCACACAGTGGCCAAAAATACCAGGTGCCATCAGGAGGTCCACCAGTGGGGCCAGGACAATAGAAGCCCTCCCACTGTTGCCCCCCCCAGCACCAAGAATACAGAGCATCACTTGCCCCAAACCGAGAATTCCTATCTATACCTTGTGGCTAATAGCCACTGATGGACCTCTGCTCCATAAGTTTATCCAATTCCCTCTTGAAACCATCCATGTTTGTAGCTGCCATCACCTCCTGTAGCAGTGAATTCCATGTGAGATTGGATTTTACCCCAGCCTTCACTACTCAAAGGAATCTCAGAGCGGCTTACAATCCCTCCCCCTTCTCCTCCCTACAACAGACACCCTGGGATGTAGGTGGGGCTAAGAGAGCTCTCTCAAGAACTGCTCTTGAGAGAACAGCTCTGAGAGAACTTGTGACTGACCCAAGGTCACACCAGCAGCTGCATGTGAAGGAGTCGGGAATCAAACCTAGTTCTCCCATATTAGAGTCTGCGCTCCTAACCACAACACCAAACTACACCAAAATGGTGGACTCTGTTTCATTATACCCTGCTGAGATCACCACAGCAAATTGACGCTGAGTGGGCAAGGCCGGGACATCCACCCAGAGCCTTTTTCTACAGCTTGTTATGTTTATTTCCACAATGGGCCTTATTCCTAGTAATTTTATAAAGTTCTATTATGTCCCCCCCCTTCATTGTCTCTTTCCTAAACTGAAAAGCCCCCAACTCCTTAGCCTTTCCTCCTAGGGAAGGTGCTCCAATCCTCTAATCAACTTGGTTGCCCTTTGCAGGACTTTTTCCAGCTCCGCAATACCCTTTGAGAGAGAGCCAGTTTGGTGTAGTTGTTAAGAGCGGCAAACTCTACTCTGGGAGCCAAGTTTGATTCCCCACCAGTTGGGTGACCTTGGGTCAGTCACAGTTCTCTCAGAGTTCTCTCAGCCCCACCTACTTCACATGGTGTCTGTTGTGGGGAGAAAAAGGGAAGGTGATTGTAAGCCCCTCTGAGACTCCTTTGGGTATGAAAAACAGGTATATTTAAAAAAAATCTTTTTGAGATATAGTGACTAGAAATGTGCACTGTATTCCAAATGAGGCCACACCATAGATATATAAAGGAACATTATAATATCAGCTGCTTTATTGTCAGCTCTTTTCTTAATAACCCCTAACACAGGCTTTACCTTTTTCACTGCTGCAGTACAACGGGTGTATCCACTACCACCCTGAGATCTTTCTCCCTCTCAGTCTCGGCAAGTTCAGACCCCATTGGCCCCATATACCTGAAGTTGTGATTTCTTTGGCTTGCTGTACATCACCTTTCACTTACCAACACTGAACTTCATTTGCCCCATTGTTGCCTACTCAACACAATTTGTGGAGATGGTTTTGGAGGTTTTCACAGTCAGGCCTGGTTTTTACCATCCTGAATAATTTTGTGTCATCTGCAAATTTGCCACTCAGGCCCATAGCCAAGGGGGGGGGGATTTGAGGGCGACGCTCCCTGCCAAATGGGCCCTGCCCCCTCACTGCCCATCCCTCCTGCTCTCCCTTCCTGAGCTACTACATCTCTTTTTTGCTCCCCAGCTGGGTTTTGGCAGCGTCCAGCTCTTTTTAAGTGTAGCAGGGAGGGGAGGGGAGGGGATGCTGGCCATGAAGGTATATTGAAGCACCAGGGCAGGCCATTGTCTTCTGGGAATTTTATTGTTTTATTTTTATTATTAATTTATTTATTTATTATTATTATTGTGACATCAGAAGTGACGCAGTCACGTACCCGCTACCGAAACGTTTCTGCCTATGGGCCTGTTGCCCCAGATTTTCACAGTCAGGCCTGGTTTTCAGCATCTATATATCTAATTCCCAAAATGCCCCCTATGTGCGGATACTCATTTCCGCAGATCTGGGGGGACATGGAGGGTCAACGGATATTCTTGCACACTTGGGGCACTCCCCCAGGTATGCAGAAAAATCTGACATGTTTAAAAAAATATAGGGGGGAATACTTAAATTTCCCCCCCCCCAAAAAAATAAACCGTGTTCTCTGCACATGCGCAGAAAATGGATTTACCGTTGGGAACTGTTTTGCGGAGCTTGGTGGGGGTGAGCCGCACAGGGCTCCTTGCTGCTGTTTGTGGGGGGGGAGAAGCCTTGGTGGGGACGGCGGCTGGGAGCTGCACAGGGCTTGCTACCACAATAGTCGTCAATGACGGGGGGAGTCTTGATGGGCTTACCAGCTGGGGACCTTTTTAAAATCTAAATGTAGCCAGTGTGCGGTGGTTTGCCAAGTCCTGCCTGTGCCGCCTTCTCTTCCAGCGTGCCAGTCCAGTGCTGCCTTCTGCAGCCGGTCCGTGTGGGGAAAAAGGTGGGTGGGGGGGGGGGTAGATGGCACGGGACCAAAAGCCACTGAGTGCACAAAGCAGCACAGGAGGCTGGCTCAGAAAGCCTCAAGACTTCACAGGAAGGGTGGGTGCAGCGCGCAGGGGAAGACAAGGAGGAGGGGATGCCCAAGGTAAGAAAGGCAGCTGAAGATCTCTGGATGGGAGGACCAGTGGGAACATGTGACCTGCCCTTCCTTCTTCTCCCCCCTCCATCCCTCCTGGGCTGATCAAAGGGTTTAAAGTGCTGCAGTAACACCCCTGGCCTGAGACACACCTGAGCGGCCGACAGCACCTTACTCTGACGCTTCCCGGGGCAAACGGCTTCTCCTTGGGCCCTTCCTCCTTGGACCTCCTTCCTGCCTTGACGGAGGAAGGAGGAGTGGAGCAGAAGGCTCCAGAGACGGCCAGCTGGTAGGGAGGCTGCTGCTGGGGGGGGGGTATTAACACGAGGAAAGAAATCACCCCCTCTCCCCATGAGTATCCTGGGTCCCTACTTCTTGTCCTGAATAATCTGCAGGCTTGGCCACTACACTACTCACCCCTTGTTCAAGACCGTTTATGAACAAATTAAACAGTACCTGCCCCAATACTGATCCTTGTGGAAACTCCAGTTGTTACTTCCCTCCACTGTGAGAACTGTCAATTTATTCCTACTCTGTGTGTTTCCTGTCTTTTCAATCCCTAAGGAAACCTGTCCAATTTTCCCTTGACTGCTACGTTTACTCAGGAGTCTTTAGTGAGGTACCTTGTCAGAAGGCTTTTTAAAAATTTATCGTTCTATAATACAGCATGTAGAAATACATTAGATACAAAACATTTAAATGTAAGCAGGGGTCATTTCGTAGAAAAAGAGCTGCAGGAGCTCACTAGCATAACTTATTAGGATATGCCACACCCCCTGACATCACCGGAAGTGTGCACCAGCCCCTCTGACAGGCAGAAGCACCTGGGATCCGTTCTTCCCCCCCCTCTCCCTTCCCTTCGCCTCCAAGTCGGGCGAAGGAAAAGGGGAGGGGGAGGATCTCAGGCGCTTCTGCCTCACAGAGGGGCTGGCGTGCCCACAGCCAGCCTGGGTGAATTATAGAATCATAGACTCATCGAGTGGGAAGGGAAATTCACCAATACCCCCCCACACACCCCAGTGACCCCTGTTCCACGCCCAGAATATGATTTTAAAAAAAACCCTCCAGGATCACTGGGGGCCAAACTGGCCTGGAGAAAAATTGCTTCCTGGCCCCAAAGTGGCGATCAGCATTTCCCTGGGCGTGTAAGAAAGGGCCACAAGAACGAAGCAGTGATGCAACCCTTCCTGCTCTACCTCTCGTGATTTGCCTCAGTTCACACAATCAGCATTATGATCCTTCTAAAGTTGAAAGCATGATATAAATGCAAAGGACTATTTGTAAGATTATCTGTAAGACACAAGACCAGGACGCATCTGGCAATCACTTGGAGAGACCCTATCACTCAGCTTCCATTGCCCCACACACACCCCACACTGGAAGAAGAACATAATATCAGGCCATACCACATTGCAATAAAGCCCCTACAACTGTATACAGAAATACTGAGCTTCCCTACCATTTGCCACAACTAGCCCACCACACAACCAGGATCAAGACTCCTAAGTGGACCAACAGACAGGCATACACTCGTTTGAGAAACTGAGTATTACATTACAACACCTCTGGAACATTACAGATCAGTAGAGGCAGCACTGCACAGTGGTCAGAGTTGCAGATTGATGTGGGGAGACCCAGGTTTGTATTCTCACTCTGCTGGCTGAGTGACCCCGGGCCAAATCTCCCCTTCTCTACCTAACCTACCCCACAGGGTTGTTGTGAGGGTAACACACACACAATTTTTAAAAAGGTGTTCAAAAGTAGGGGGAGGGGAAGGGAAAGGAGTTTGTAAGCCACTCTGAGACACCTTTGAGTAGGGAAGGGCGGGGTATAAATCCAATCTCCTCTTCTCTTCTTCTCACTCTGCTGGCTGAGTGACCCAGGGCCAAATCTCCCCTTCTCTACCTAACCTACCCCACAGGGTTGTTGTGAGGATGAAATGGAGACTCATGGGCAGGGTCTCCAGCTTCCCGGGCAGGAACACTATGTTAAGAAATATCTCACAATTATGCAGCCTTACAGGCAGGAGGGAAGGAGGCGAATAC
>NW_015160291.1:291701-296615 GCF_001447785.1 Gekko japonicus
TGGGGGGAGTGGAAGGGGTCGTTTCCGCCTGGGCGGGCGGGGAGAACAGGGAGTGCAACAGCCGAGGAAGGTCTTTGCAGCCTGGGAAGGTCTCCTCTCGAGTAAGTCACCATCTCCGTCTCGGAAGGGGGACATGGGGGGGGGGGGCGTTTCAGTAGTTCTGACTCGTGGTTTTTCTGGCGGATGTTTTCCTTTCTTAGTCCCTGTTGGGGCAGGGTCTGAAAGGGGGGATCTGAGTTCTGGAGATCGGAATAAACTCTCTGCCGTGGAGGTCGGAGGGAGGCCCGGGAAGAAGCCCCAGGCGGGATCACGGGGGAGGAGGAGTGGGCGGTGCTCCCCCCATCTGCAGATTCCCAAGGGAGGGGGGGGGGTTATTTACGATATTTTATTTATTAACATTGATTATAATCTACCCTTCAGTGGGACGCTATACAATCAATACATTCAGTAAACTATGCAATAGAATTTGGGTTGGAGAACCAACCAGAAATCTGAAAAACTATTGAGGGAAAGCATAAATGTTAACATGACCCACAAAGCGCTGTGAAGCCTTTTGTCCAGTGCTACCCTATTGCCTGCTTAGAAAAGCCCTCTTGGATAATTCAGTTTTGCATAATTTGCAGAAAGACAGGCAAGTGGATGCCTTCCTGATGCCCTCAGGCAGACCATTCGTGGGGGCAGGGCCGGCTCACTCACTAGGTGAACTAGGCGTTCTAGGGCGGGCCAGCCCTTAGGGGGTGCCAAACTGCACCTCCCCCCACAGGGTTCAGTTTCTATTTGTTCACTCTCAACCATTTGACCACCGCAGCCAGGAAGATTTTGAGGACCTCTGCCCCATCCCTGCCTCCTCCTGCTCCTCTTTGCCCCAGCAGCCCCTGTGCCCCTTCCCCTCGGCTGGCTGCTTCCTGGGCAGACGTCTTGCCCAGCCCCCCTGGCCTACTGAGGGGCTCTCTGCAGTGGTTAAGCCCTTACTAATCGCTTTCTCCTGGGCCCCAGTTTACCTTGAGATGCACCCACTAGACAGACTGGTCTCCAGGTACCAGAGGCCAAGCTCATAACATCCATAGCAGATTTTTAAAGAGCCCAATAGAGATGTTTTTTCTTTCCTGAAGGACCAAACAAGTGTAACCTAAAAAGCTTGATAACCCAATGATGTTAATCCTGATCCACAAACTACAACATGGACACTCCTTCTGATCCACTTACGTTGTCTCTTGTCCAGGGCCACTGATATCACTCCTTTCTCTTTTGGTTTCTTTCTGCCTTTTTGATATCTTTCCCTCTTCATGGGCAAGTGACTAACAGTGTCCTTCCACAGTCCGAGGTAACCTAAGAGAAAGGAGAAGGAGATGGAAGAGGAGGACCCAGAAGGCCCTAGGACTAGCAAGACATCAAGGAAAGGTCCCCATCCCATCCCAGCAGAGAGTGGTGTTAAATTTTGGGAAAGAGCTCTGCCAGAGATCTTGGCTCAGGACACTATGAGCACAGATATACCCAGCCGATTCTTCCGGCAGTTCTGTTACCATGAGGCCGATGGGCCCCGAGAGGTTTGCAGCCGGCTCCATGGACTTTGCAACCGTTGGCTGAAGCCGGAGAGGCACACGAAGAAGCAGATGCTGGACCTGGTGATCCTGGAGCAGTTCCTGGCTCTCCTGCCCCAGGACATGCAGTGCTGGGTCAGAGGGTGCGGGCCAGAGACCAGTTCCCAGGCGGTGGCCCTGGCCGAAGGTTTCCTCCTGAGTCAGGCAGAGGAAAAGAGGCAGGCAGAGCAGGTGAGGGGTTTTCATTCACTCAGTTCAAGTGTCCTAAGGCTTCCTGTCAGATATTTCTCTGTGGGTGCGTGTGTCAACTGCCATCAATTTGCTTTCTATCCACAAGAATAACACACAATCCCAAGACAGTCCATTTGACTCTGGGTCCATTTGACTTTGGCAGCCGCATCAGCATGCTTGGAAATAAGTGAGGAGACCTTGCCCAGGTAGATTAACAGAAGAGTAAATCAATGAAAGTGTCCACTTGAATGTAACATTGAATGTAAGATTCCTATATAGGATTTGTTCCCGAGGAAAGACCAGAGGTCTAAAATGCTTAAATATCCGGAAAAACTGTTGAAAGAGAGATTGAATTTGGAGCAGACTGCTTTTGAGAATACAAGACTGTTAGAGGGATATAGACTGAGAGAGTTTGGAGTAGACTGCTATGTGTAATTGCATCGACCTCTGTATTTTTTCTATGAAGGAATAAGTGGTTGTTTTTTTATTATCAGACACTAAAAGATGCTTTAGTGTTAGAACGGATCTCTTATGTTCTTATGTTCTTAAAAGATGTTATGGCTTTAATCTAGTCTCTATTGTTAGTCTATTCATTCTGTGGGCATCTAGAACACATCTGTATATATTTTTTCATACCAGACTATCCATTTGTTTTCGACTTATGGCGACCGTATGAATTAATGTCCTGCAAAATGTCCTCTCGTTAACAGCCTTTCTCGGGTCTTACAAACCGAGGGCCGTGGCTTCCTTGACTGAGTGAATCCATCCCATGTTTGGTCGTCTTCTTTTCCTTCTGCCTTCAAGTTTTCCTAACATTATTGTCTTTGCCAGTGACTCTTCTCTTCTCGTAATGTCATCAAGGTACGATAGCCTAATTTTAATCATTTTAGCTTATAGGGAGAGTTAAGAACATAAAAACATAAGAGACACTAATGTTGGATCAGGCCAAAAGCCCATCCAGTCCGACACTCTGTCACACAGTGGCCAAAAATACCAGGTGCCATCAGGAGGTCCACCAGTGGGGCCAGGACATTAGAAGCCCTCCCACTGTTGGCCCCCCCAAGCACCAAGAAGACAGAGCATCAGTTGCCCCAGAGTCCCTATCTATACCTTGTGGCTAATAGCCACTGATGGACCTCTGCTCCATATGCTTATCTAATTCCCTTTTGAAGCCCTCCATGCTTGTAGCCACCACCGCGTCCTGTGGCAGTGATTTCCATGTGTTAATCACTCTTTGGGTGAAGAAGTACTTACTTTTATCCGTTCTAAACCGACTGCTCAGCAATTTCATTGAGTGCCCACGAGTTCTTGTATTGTGAGAAAGGGAGAAAAGTACCTCTTTCTCTACCTGCACTATCCCATGCATAATCTTATAAACCTCAATCATGCCACCCCTCAGTCGTCGTTTCTCCAACCTAAAGAGCCCTAAGTGCTTTAACCTTTCTTCATAGGGAAAGTGTACCAACCCTTTTATCATTCGAGTTGCCCTTTTCGGCACTTTTTCCAAAGGTATAATATCCTTTTTAAGGTATGGTGACCAGAACTTCACACAGTATTCCAAATGAGGTCTCACCATTGATTTATATAGGGGCATTATGATATTGACTGATCCCCAGCATAGCATTGGCCTTTTTTATTGCAGTCACACACTGTCTCGACATTTTCAGTGAGTTATCTATTACGACTCCAAGATCTCTCTCTTGATCAGTCTCTGCCAGTTCAGACCCCATCAACATGTATTTATATTTAGGATTTTTGGCTCCAATGTGCATCACCTTGCACTTGGCCACATTGAACCCCATTTGCCATGTTGATGCCCACTCGCCCATCCTTGACAGATCCCCTTGGAGTGCTTCACAATCCTCACTGGTTTTCACCACCCTGAACAACTTTGTATCATCCGCAAATTTAGCCACTTCACTGCTTACTCCCATCTCCAAATCATTAATGAACAAGTTAAAAAGCAGTGGACCAAGTACTGATCCCTGCGGTACCCCACTGCTTACCACCCTCCACTGAGAGAATTGCCCATTTATACTCACTCTCTGTTTTCTATTAATTAGCCAGTTTTTGATCCACAAAAGGACTTGTCCTTTTATCCCATGATTTTTGAGCTTGCTTGGGAGCCTTTAATGAGGAACTTTCTCAAAAGCTTTCTGGAAGTCAAAGTAAACAATATCTATTGGATCCCCCTTGTTCACATGTTTGTTCACCCCCTCAAAGAACACTAACAGGTTAGTGAGACAAGATCTTCCCTTACAGAACCCATGCTGAGTCTGCCTCAATTGGTTTTGTTCATATATGTGCCTACTAATTCTTTCCTTAATAATGGTTTCCACCAATATACCCGGTATCGACGTCAGACTGACTGGCCTGTAATTTCCCGGATCTGGAACCCTTTTTAAAGATGGGAGTGACATTAGCTACCTTCTAGTCCTCAGGAAATGGAGGCAGATTTTAAGGAAAGATTACATATTTTTGTAAGGAGATCCAAAAGTTCACATTTGAGTTCTTTCAGAACTCTTGGATGTATGCCATCTGGGCCTGGTGATTTATCAGTTTTAGGACCTCCTCTCTCGTCACCTGAATCTGACTCAGGTCATTCAACACCCCTCCCGAAATCAGCGGTTCTGGAGTGGGCAAGCACTTCTCATCTTTCACAGTGAAGACAGAGGCAAAAAAATGCATTTAGAGTACAGGTTGCGCATCAATGCAAACAGTTGTTGTGGCAGACTCATTCCTTTTAAATTAAAACCAGCCATAGCGTCTCGTGATCCACACAGTCCAAAGCTTTGCTGTATCTATGAAACACAAGCTGGTTTTCTTCTAAAATTCTCTTGTATGCTCCAGTAACCGACCTGAATTTGCGATACGATCTCAAGTACCTTGTCCTTTTCTGAATCCAGCTTCAGCACCTGGCATTTCTCATTCCATGTATCGTAAGTCTTTGTTGTAGGATTCTGAGTATGACTTTACTCCCATGAGAAATTAATGTGAAGGTCCAGTAGTTGCTGCAGTCTTTGATGTCTCCTTTTGTTGGAATTGGAATGTAAAGTGAGTGTTTCCAGACTGTGAGCCATTGTTTTGTTTTCCATCTTTGTTAGCAAATCCTTTTAAGATTTTGAGGGACTCCTTTTCTGTG
>NW_015160292.1:0-14455 GCF_001447785.1 Gekko japonicus
AGGAATTTTTTCATCTCTTCCTGATTGGCATGGGGATGAGGTGTTTTTCGCCTACCTTGCACTGCAGCAGTGGTGCAGGTGTTCACGGGTGAGGCTGTGTTAGTTAGGATGGTCACTTTTGTTAGGCAGGGTTATATGCGGAATTCAGTTTGCGGTACGGTGAGCACCAGCCGATACCCATTAATTGGGGATGAAGGAGTCTGTGAGTACAGTCTTTGTGCCCTGCGGCACGGGGCGGGGAAAACTGACTGCCTTCGGGAACGCCCCGACTTGAGTCATCTCTTTGAGCCTAGCGGCTCGGGGGTTGGGCTGCGGGGTTGTCCCATTATGGCTAGCCGGCCGGGCAGAAGCCACTGAGGATGGCTCCCGCTTGGGGCAGGGTGGCTCGCCCTATTTCATGAGATAAGGGAGGGGTCGCGGACCTCTGGCCTTATCCATACCGCAAAACTGTGTTGCCCTTGCCGTTGGTTTTCAGTTAAAGTTGTTGTTTAATAAAGTGGCCCAATAGTTAAATCCAACATTGGTGTCTGCCTCGTTATTCCGACTTGGGGGGCAAAGGAAGGTTTGAATTGGTCAATGACAGCTTGAATTTTGACCCTTCCTACCAATGGGGTTGCAGATCCAAATTCTTTACCCATTTTGGCCAATACCACTGCATCACCTATCTGTGCCCAGGTTACATCCATGTTCCTAGAAAAGGTGATGATTTTTTTTTTTTTTTGCAGTTGGGTCTGTTCCCACATCTTCTTCCATCACAACTAATGTGGAAATCACTGGATTTCCTCATCAAGACAGGTGGAGTATGCTTTTTCATTCCCATCTCTTAGTTTTTCCCTTCCCCTTCTCAGCCTGTCCATCCTACAGCTCACCAACCTTCCCCCACAGCATCCTCACCTGGCTAAGGAATCCTTCCCTTCCTATCACCAAAACTTTCCCCCTCTTCACTTTGCATCTTTTAGTCCATTTTTGTCAAACTGCACACATCTCTTCTCTCTCTGGACTAGCTGCATTGGAGGAATATAATTTGAGTTAAAAGTAATTGGGTATTAGCTTAAAATAACATAGCACTAACATTCTGTAAACTTTTTTATTGGATTACCATAAGTAAATTTGGTGTTGTATTGTTGCCACAGTAAATAGCTCAGTTTCACTGTCTTGTACTGCTGCTATTTTACTTCCTCTTTATTCTGTATCTTGATTAGTTCACTAAAAGTTACTTTCTGGATAGGTATCTGCCCCCCTTTTCTTTATTTTCTTCCCTGGGAGACTTATCATGGTATTCTAGGAACTGTGTATACCTTAGACTGAAATAATCTTGTTCTAATACTACACATGCAGAGGATGCTGTTTGTGTTCCTGTGCTGACACAAGGACCAATGTGGTCAGCACATCTGTAGCTTTACCCACAGGTATTTTCACCCAGTATAACTATGGCTTTGGTTTGGGATTAATACTTCTGCTGTCTGCCAAGTGTGATAAGTCTCCACACAGACAACATCTACAGAGCAAAAAGTATTACAGTACCTTCAATCACTGTACTACATTTATAATTTTTGCAACCACCTTTATCTATTATGAGCTCCTTAATATATAGCTCTTGCAGTGTACTTTATGAAGAAAGATGAGCAGAGGACACCCTGGGAAGGAAGGGTGGAGGAACTAGGCATGTTTAGCCTAGGGAAGAGAAGAACTGTGGGACACATAGGGGTTTTTCAGACTGCAACCGCTGTTTGCGTTTTCACACATGTGCTGCTTCTGATGATTGTGCTATCAGTGGGACCAGTTCAGATTTCCCCTCAGGAGTTTCATCTGTTCTGGGTTAGGTTTTTTTGCTTTTTTTTTTTTTTTTGGAACATGTGCTGAAGTGTTTGAGCATTTCAGCAGCCTCATTCGCTCCACCTTCTTTACATGACAGTAGCCCCATTTACTCTTGTGTAAAGCTCAATATGGAGCTGCGGTGGCTCAAGTGGTTAAGACGCTGAACTGCAGGCTGTGGAAGGTCAGTAGTTCAGCGGTTCAAGACCCGGGTGCCGCAAGACAGGGTGAGCTCCTGTCTCTAGTTCCAGCTCCTGCCAACCTAGCAGTTCGAAAGCAAGAAATTGCAAGTAGATAAATAGGGACCACTTCGGTGGGAAGGTAACAGCGTTCCGTGCGCCGTGGTGTTTAGTCATGCCGGCCACATGACCACGGAAACATCTTCGGACAGCGCTGGCTCTTCGGCTTTGAAACGGAGATGAGCACCGCAACCCTAGAGTCGGATTCGACTAGCTTTCGAGCAAGGGAACCTTTACCTTTACCTTTAAAGCTCAATAGCTGCAGCACAAAAGATAATTTATCTGCACCATTAGTTTCAGTACTGAAGGAGGGGGACATAATCCTGGCTTGGCCTGGAGAGAGAGGCAGAAAGAGGAGACCAGAGAGAGAGAGAGGTGCACACTTGCAAGGCAGAGCAGAGGAAGCTACCCCAAGGCAGTCACCTTCAATTGCTGAAATGTTTTGCCATTGAGATGCAATTTAAAAAAAAAAAACCCACCCACATCAGCCTGCCCTGTCTGGGTGGGTTTTGGTAGGCTGGTGGGTTGTGCCAGGAGTCACCAATGTGAAAAACTTAGTTCAAATTACTGAGCAGAGGTATTGTTGCAAGTGCATTTTACCCCCCCCCCCAAAAAAAAAATATGCAGGAGAACCCAGTTTTATTAAGAACAGGGGGGAAATAGGGAAGATATGACAGAGTGCTGGGATGTTTACGAACTTTTTATTTATTTATTTAAATTTCTACCCCGCCCTCCCCACGAATGGGCTCAGGGCAGCTGTTGTATGTACATGAGAAAAAAACATGATTACATTGGGTAATGTAAGCAGATTTTTAAGGTAATGTGAAAGACCCCCTTATTGTACTGTTTAGATACCCAAAGAGATGTCGCATGAAGATAATAATTATTTGTTCTCTATTGCTTCAGAGGATAGGACTATATCTAATAGGCTTACATTACAAAATGATAGTTTTTAGCTGAATATTAGAAGAAACTTTGAAATGTTATTCATTTATTTATTTTAAACATTCACAAGTCTGACTTCTCCCCAGGAAACTGGTAAGAGCTACCAAAATAATGGCACCTATTATCAGGGTGGGAACATTTCCCACTGGAGGTTTCAAGCAGAGGCTGAGCAACCAGGTGTCAGGAAAGCCATAGCTTTGGGTTTCCTTCAATATATGGGAGCTGATCTATGTGACCTATAAGGCCCTTTCTAATTTTAGGATTCTCTGATGCTGAGATTTAGACAGCAGCATGTGTTGCCCTTTAAGGCTTCAAGGACCAAAGGGGTGTGGAATATAGCTGCACATGCTTCAAAGACGTCATCTTCTGAAGAGGAACTGGGGAATCTTCTGAAGCAAGTTCCCAGAGAACTCTCAAGAAACAAGTCAGAGTAGAATAAAGAGGCATTTTTAGAATTTACTTTATAAGAAGTAGTTGTGGGTGTATTCTTTGTTATGTTGTTTTATCTACAACAGGGTTTTATGTTAGGTCTACATTTCCCATCAGTTCAAGAAGCTATATCAACAATAGACTTTGGACTGTACAACAGTAAAACCAGCTGTAAAATCAACTACTCAGGGGTTACAGAATTGTACCACATTGCATACCTTTTTGTATATATAATATTGTTTATACAATTTCAGAATATTTGAGGGGAGTAACTGTCTTTAATTTTCTTTGAAATAAGTACCCTGTAGAGATTATATTTGCAATACTCATTTTGCATTGAGTATATATGATCACCTTGGTACTTACAACCTTTGTGCCCACACAGTTGGAGATATTCATCAGTTGGTAGCATTCATTGAGCTGGTGCATACTCAGAAATGATTAGACTGAACTGTGGATTGCAAAAAAGAAGTGCAAGAACATGTGGATATAGTTTATTGTTGTTGTTGTTCGCTACCTTTCCACCCAATACAGGGTCTCCAAAGTGACAAACATCAGAACATTAAAAACATTTCAGGACATTAAAACAGTGTTTAAAATACAAATACCTATAAATCTAAAGCACATAAACCATATATACATATGAACGTGTTAAAAGACTAGTAAGAGATAATGAGGAAATGCCAAAAACAAAAAGTCTGCACTCACTCATGGGAGACAATGATAGAGGGAGACAGATCAATCTTCCTGCAGAGGAAGTTCCAAAGTTCCAAGGTGGACCTTTCTCAGGTTGCCACACATCTAGCACCTGAAACAGGCCCTCAAAAAATGACCATAGTTATCAAATATTTTCAAATGGGACCCTAATCCATACAGGGCTTTAAAAGTCAATACCATCATTTAGAATTGTGCCCAGAAGCAAACAGAGAACCAGTGTAAATGAAAGGAGACTGGAATGAACAAGACCCACTCCAGTCACCATCTGGCTGCAATATTCTGTACCAACTGTAGTTTCTGAAAAGCCTTCAAGAGCAGCCCTAGCAGAGTGCATTACAATAATCTGGATGTTACCAAGGCACGTACCACAGTGACAAGATTTTTTTCTGCCCAGGAAAGGTCACACCTGGTTCACTAACTTGTGAAAGGTGCCTCTGGCCACCCCGCCACCTATTTATCCAACATGAGGCTGGTCCAGCAGTACCCCTAGTCTATAACCTGCTTTTTATGGAGAACACAACCCCATCCAGAACAGAAGACATCTCAATCCCTGGGTCAAATTTTCCTCCCACTCATGGTGGTGGTGGAAAGTGCTGTCAAGTCACAGCTGACTTATGGTGGCCCCATATGGTTTTCAAGGAAAGAGATGTTCAGAAGTGGTTTACCATTGCCTTCCTCTGAGTAGCAACCCTGGAATTCCTTGGTAGTCCCCCATCCAAATACTACCCAGGGCCGACCCTGCTTAGCTTCCAAGATCTTGCGAGATCGGGCCACCCTGGGCTCCTCCCACCTTAGCACTTTTCTTTAAAGGATTAAATTTCAGCTAGTTAGCCCACATCCATCCCAAAGCTGCCTCCAGGCACCCGGGCAGGATATCCACAGACTCCCTGGAATCCATTGGAAGTCAACAGGGGGAGGACTTCTAATGTCCTGGCCCCACTAGTGGACCTCCTGATGGCACCTGGTATTTCTGGTCACTGTGTGACACAGAGTGTTGGACTGGATGGACCTTTGGCCTGATCCAACATTGGCATCTCTTATGTTCTTATGTTAAGTGTGAGACAGAACTGAGTGCCATTCATATATCAATGGCAGCTTGTCATGGGCAGCGATGTACCACACCAGACCCCACCTGAGTTGGCAGCACAACCAGAGGCGTCAGCATTGCCAGAGCCAGAAGCCAGTCCTGCTGACCACTTGAGAGTTGACAGTGTGCCGCCGCCAGCACTCGAGCCTGTAACCCCCACATTTGGTCCTGTAGAAGCCGATGAGGTACAGGTGAAACCGGGAAGCCCACCTGACTCACTTCCACAGGTGGTTCGGCTGAAGGAGCGGCTCCGTAAGGACTTAGCAACCTACCACCAAGATGCACACTGGCAGGGAAGGTGAGTGCTGGGTCCTGAGTACTAGCAGGAACAGCACTGCCACCAAGGGAAGCATGACTGGAGGCCTATATAGCTCCCACTTGGGATTCGGCTCTGGAAGCAACAAGTTGCCTCTGTGCAGGCCTCGCATCCACTTCATCTCCTGTTCTCAGATCCCACGTGTTTGGATTCCTGGCTTCTTGACCCCTGTTTTGGGTGACCACTCTATTGAACTCACAATTCAGCTCTCGCTTTGACTCTCCTGGCAACGACCTAAAACTGGACCTGACTCCCACTTCACGGCCCAACCCAGCCCATGACACAGCTCACCCCAAATCTCCAGATGATCTCTCCCTGCAGTTTCACATAGATGTTAATAATAGAATCATAGAGTTGGAAGGGATCTCCAGGGTCATCTAGTCCAACCCCCTGCACAAGGCAGGGAATTCACAAATACCTCCCCCTCCACACCCACAGTGATCACTGTGCCATGCCCAGAAAAAATGTTTAAAAGCATGAGGGACAATATGTTACTTTGTGAGATACCATAGGCCAGAAGTGAAGGAACCAAGTAGCAGTCAAGGTAGGACTGAAATAACCACAAGCCAGGGCCTCCCGATCCCAGAAGGTGGTGCAGAAGGATACCATGATCAATGGTATAAAAAGCCACCAAGAGGTCCAGGGTCTCACTCTTCCTGTCTATCACACTGCATAGGTCATCCTCCAGGGCAACCAAGGCTGTTTCAGTCCCATAAACATTCCTGAATCTGGATTGTAATAGATCCAAACAATCTGCTTCATTCAGGAATCCATGAAGTTGCCCAGTGACCACTCATTCAATCACCTTGCTCAAGAATGTTACATTTGTGACTTGATGGCAGTTATTCAGCTCCCCTGGATCCAGAGTATGTTTCTTTAAGAGTGGACATACCACTGCTTGCTTCAAAGCAAGGGCTCCGTCTTTCCCAGTATGCCACCACCCAGAAGATTTAAGTAGCCAAGTTGGGCAAGGATTGTACATGTAAGTGGGAGGTCTTAAACTTCCAGGAATACCATTCATATCTACAGACTTAACAGCTGAAAGGTATCTCACACAACTGAATAAGTTGGCACCCTGGAACCAACTGATTATGTCATTGCTAAAGCAGAGTCCAAGTTGGAACAAATGTGAGAGACTGTATCCACAGAACTGAGCATAATTGCTACAGAGGGCCACAGAACAGTTCACTTCCTCCTATAGGCCAGGACTCTGACCACCAAAAACAGTTCCAGAAATCTACACTGTGTAAATGCAGTGGTGGTAGATAAATACTGGCCCTGGTTACATGGGGGAAATTGATGCAGCCAAAGTGTGGCTTTTTAGAGCTGCACCAAAAGAGAGACGCGGCGGCGGGATCAGACAGATCCCCTGAGCTGCTGCGCAGTTGCTCCCCGGCATGATCAGATGCCGGGGGGGGGGGCCATGGAAGGGAGAGCGAGGCAGCCAGCTGCACATGTGTGCACATGCGCAGTTCGGCCGGGAGCCTCGAATGCTCCTGAAGATGGGTGCACCAGCAATCCCACGGCCGCACTTGCTGCAGCGTTTCAGGTTGGTACTACTATTTACTTGGGGTTTTTTTACTGTGCGTTTTTGGCCTGAAGGGATGGATCAGGACGGGCGTGCGCCGCTTCCCAGATGTTGTGGTGTGATCGCGCCCATTTGCTGCACCCCCGATCCGTCCCTCTTGCGGGCCAAAACCTCCCGTGTGTCCGGGGTCACTGTTTCCTAGCTACTATCACCAGCATGGAGTAGTATTCAAATTAAGCTCTAGCCCATGTCTTTTCAGATTCAGCCCGAGTATTTTTCTGTTGTTGCTCTAGCTGTCTCCCTTGTCTTTTCACCACTTGCAGCCCCTCAGTAAGTAAACCTGAGAGAAGTCACTAGGAACAATTGCATCAATTTTCCAGATTATTTCCTCATTGCAGAGGTTAATCAGGGCATCAACAGGAGCACCAGCTGTATCAGCAGAAAGATCTCCTAATGCTATCTGAAAACTATCTGAATCCATCAGGCTTCAGGGGCAGATTATCTTAATATTTGCCCCACCCCTGCAGAGCATTGATATCCCTATAAGTCTAAATCTGAGCATGTACTGATCTATCCATTAAAGAGGTCTATCTTCAATCTTTCCACCATCAGATCACTTTCTTCCTGCCCAGAGCAGAACACCAGATCAAGAGTGCAATCTGTACAGTGTGGGGGACCTGTTATTACATGAGACAAGTCCATGGCTGTCATGGAGTCTATGAAATCCTGAGCTGCTCCTAAAAAGATAGTTTCATGATGGATGTTGAAGTCCTCCAAAACACCATCCCCAACACCACCTCCACCAGCTCAGACAGCAAAAGAATTTGGAAGTGCAGTGTGTGGTACACTAACAGAATATCAATCCTGTTTCTAAGCTCAACACTATGCACACACTCTGAAAACTTGAAGAGTCCAAGGCAGGGCAGGAAGCCAGGGGATACAATCCCAATAGACTACAGCGATACTACCTCCTCTCTACCAGACCTATGCTGATGTACTCTGGGGGAAAGTTAATCCCTTTTCCCCAGCCAGGTCTCAGTGATACATGACAAGCCAACCCTCTCATCCAGAGTTAAATCCTAGATGGTTACTATTTTGTCTGTGACTGACCTAGCATTTAAAAGCAAGTTGTTATAGCCCATTAGGATTCTGATATGGTCACCAGTATACAGAGAGAAGGGGTAAAAACTGCTACTTTTATGACCTAGGGGCATTTGGTGTTCCTTCCAAGCATTTGATCACTCATATTAAAATCTGCAACCAAGCAGTCACTTCACACTAGACCATGTGATACATATTAAAGCAGCAGTCTTCTCTCTAAGTCAGGATTCTCAGGGGGGGGGTTAATGGACATAATTTCTCTGGGTTGTGAGCCCCTCTAGATCCCAAGCTGCCTGAGTCACAAGACACTTTCTTTGCTGTGGTCAACTGGATGGTCCCACAGGACTTGTCTGGTGGCCAAAGGCCTCTTGCAGCTCTGTCAGAAATAGGAACAACCGAGCTGGAAGTTGTGTGCCACCACTGGTGAGAGGGTGGGATCTGAGCCAATAAACCAATTAACAGGATCTTTAAAAGCTGATGGGGAGATCAACAAAGGGGGAGGAAGCTTGCCTTGAGGGAGTGGATACAGTGCTTGAGGAAGGGAAGGAAGCAGCAACATGGAAACCATAGGTGGGGGCTAAAGGCAAAGAGACAGCCACCATTTCAACCTGTAGCAGGAAAGAGACTCCAGAGGCAAAGGCACTAAAAGTGTAGGGCTGGAAGGATCATGGAGTGGCAGGGCCAGGGTTGAACCAAGAAAGCTAGGAGTTAAATGCTGGGGCTGTTGTAGGGAGTGCCTGAAGCACACAAGAGCCACAGATTAGCATGCTTTGAACCAGTGAAGGCAGAGGTGGGAGTGAGGAGTTAGGAGATGCCAAAGGAAGAGTTTACATGGCTCTCTGAAGTACAGAAGAGATTGTACCAACCCTAATGAAAGTGCAAGTCGGTGGGACAAAGAGTGTCAGAAGAAATTAGAGAGGAACTCCTTGGGAGGACAGAGGGACTCAAAATTCCAGTGGTAAAGGCCTCTAGAAAGCTGCAAGGAAGGGCACTGGAATGAAGACAGATCCTGGGGACGAAATATGACTCAGAATGGAGAGAGAATGGAATATTGGTAGGAGGGCATAAGAGTGTAATGAGGGGCTGGGGAAGTTAATACCCTGTGTTTAAAGAAAGGTAATATTGTTATGTGGCCAAGGAGGAGCAAGAGAGAGCTTTGCCAGCATAATGGCAACCCCTGATCAGAGGCTATTGTGAGCAGCAATATTTGTGTGTATTTTTAAAGGAATTGGTGCTAGTATTCATGCACAGAGAACAAGGCTAGTGAGTCTCCTGCATCTCTTTGCATGCATAAGAAGAAATAGGAAGATAGCAAGGAGAGGTCACTCAATGATGGAGAGGACTCCTTTTGGAGGGATGTTCACAGACACCTCCCCTCCAATAAAAACTGCTCTTTGCCTTTTCTTTCATGCCCCTGCCTGGCAACGCCCAGTCTGCCCCTCCCCTCACCCCCATCAATCGTGTTACTCAAGCTTTGCTTGCTTTTCTCTCCCTGAGAAAGGTGGCATTTCATGCACTGAGGTGGCTCCATGATGCAGACATAGGCAAGAGGCATTGGATGACTGGCAGGAAAGGAGAGAAAGAGAAAACAAAAGAGAGCTTTTGCAGGTGGGAGATCACACTGAACCTGCCTGTGCTGTTATGTTGTCCATAATACTGGCTGTTACACTGGTGAAGCTAATGCCATATGACTGTGATGCTTTGTGATTGCCTTCACATAACTGTGATGTCATCTGACAGTTTGTTGCATACTTGCAGCCCAGTGACTCCCATGCTGTCTCTTCAGAGTTAAGGGTGGGTCCCAAAATTGCAAAGGCTGAAGTCCACTGCATTAAATGATTGCTCTGAAGCAGGATATTCTAGGCCTTTCTCTTTATTTGAAACATTAGACAAAATATAGCTTCCAGTGCTCCAGTCTTTTATCTCAAATTGACCAAAATGCCCCCCTTTTCCTCTGCATTCCTAATCTGAAACTGACAATAGCACAGTGTGTCACACAGATCTTGTTCAAAAAAACCTGTTTTATTATGTATGGCATTTACTCCTGTTTATAACATGTTTTAGGAGGGGTTGAAAAAATGAGGGGGGTAGGATTTGAGATTCACTCTGATACAGTAAATCTTAATACCCCTTTGTGGGTATAAATGCCCTTTTGTGGACCAGTTAGTACACCCAATGGTCCACATAGAATCAATTCCATGAGCATGCAGGTCTGCAAACAGAAATAAGGAGTGGGCAGACTCAAATGAGAATGGCAGAATGGCGGACATCTGCACATACAATTTTCTCCCCAGATAAGAAAGCCCATTGGTGCACATTGGTCCTGCAGCTGAACTGGGGGAGCAATCTCAGTATATACAAGCACTATAATTTTAATAATTAATTTGTGGTATATTTTTAATTATATAAGTAGCAAATTCATTACTACACAGTGTTTGACTGTAGTGGTGTTGTTTGTTTCAATGCTAGTTGTACTCTTGCATTAGGATTAAGGTAAGTATTCCACATCTTCTATGTGAATGAAGGAAGCTCTCAAAATTTGGCTCCAAATAAGTTGTACATAAATTGAAATAACTATAAAGGCAGGTATATGGCTTAGAAACAATTAAGAAATACCCATTTTGCCCTGACCTGGATAGCCCAGGCAAGCCTGATCTCATCAGATCTCTGAAGCTAGGCAGGGTTGACTCTGGCAAGTACTTGGATGATAGACCTCCCTGAAATACAGCAGTCGGGCAGACGGAGACAGCCTTTATTCAGCCACCTCTCTCTGAATATCCTCCAGGCCCTCAGTAGGTGTCAGTCACCAGAGGTTGCCATGACTTCCAGGTGCGCGCGTGCACACACACACACACACACACACACCCACACCCACACGTGCGCACATATTTAAAAAATCACATTTTCTTCATAGGGCTTGTTATCATGTAGCCCTTGGAATGCTGTTTTGGCCACAATCAGACAACTGGAAGGTGTTCCTTTCAATGTTTACATAAACAAGAATTCATTTTGATTTCAGTGTGGCTGATAATGCAGATGAAAAAAAAAACCTGTAGGCAACTCAACCCATTTTGTTACAAACTTCTTCCTTCCTCCATGCTGCAAAGAAAGCACATGTGTTATCTGAAGGTTGTTGCTTTTCAATGCTGTTGCTGCGTGCAAAATAATATCATCTTATCTCATCAGTGCAGCTCAGCCTATCAAATCCTTGTGAGCAATGATGGTATTTATTACATGAAAGAGAGCGGAGTAATAACAGTGTTGAGATCTGAACATTAAAAAGCTTTTCAATGTCAACAGCAAAACTTATGTTAAAATAACCCATCTATTAAACCTAACAAAACTGTAGGTCTTATTTCTTCCACGTCCACTTCCATTTCCTTTTCCTTTGAATACTTGTTCCCAGCTTAGTTCTTCCTCGAATCAAGGTTTTTGTCTTGTTTTTTTACTAGAGGATAAGGTTCAGATAATGTTAAAGATGCAAAGTAGGGTTGCCAGGCAGAGCAACTGGTGTGTGTGTGTGTGGGGGGACATACTGGTGCCAGAGGGCTCACCAGTGGCATCCTTATGTCACCAGCGACACACTGATGTCACTCCTTATGTGCTCAAAAGTGATGCCAGTGTGTCTCTAGGCAATGCTGCAATGCTCTGGGAATTGGGCAAAACTATGATTTAGCCATAGAATTTTGCCCAAGCACCAGAGCGTCCCCAGCATTACCTGGCAACATGCTGATGTAACTTCTGTAGGGATATTGCTGGCATTCCCCCTGTTTTCCAGCAGTTTCTCCTAGATGGCCAGCTGAGTGGTAGTGGGGAAGCCTCCTGAGGGTGGGGCTTTTGCAACCCCCAGCAGATGTATGGTAAGTCTAAAGCAAAGCTATATGAAAAGATGTTTCTAAACAACATTTTAAGAAGTCCACAATATCAGGATATTACATCAATGATAATTTGACAATATTATTCATTTGATATTTCCTAAATCAATAGGTGAGATGTTGAAAAATCTGTAACTATATGTTTTGTTGCTGAAGACAGTTGTGTGCTGGTGGGGGTTTCACATCAGGTTTGCGGTCAGGGGCAGACTGGGATGAAAAAAACAGTCCTGGCCTGCTTCCCAAAGAAGAGGGGGGTTGAAAAAGCCTACCCCGGACCAGACACATCCTTCTGCATGCTGCACAGGGCAATGTGGGGCTGGATGCATCCTTCTATATAATCTATGTGAGGTGAGGCAAAACTTGGTGCATCCTTCTGTGCACCATATGAGACAAGAACTGCCCGTCACTTAGGGCCAGGGAGCAAGGGGGGAGTGAGGACCAACCAAGCTGTTGGTCCATTGGGGGGGTCTAGTAGCCTTAATGGCCAATCCTCCCTGTTTGGAATGTAGAAGAAGGACATGTAACTCTACCTGCACACAGTTTTCCAAACTTCAAATGCCTCCCTTCAGAGCTATTGTTTCCCCAGCTGGGAAAAATAATAGTTGCCAGTATATTGCCCAAATATGTCCACCAGCGGGGCAAACAGTATCTCTGGGGAACAACTGAGTACAGGAATTGGGTGCAGGGGATGGAAAAAAGAGTTATTCTCCCTTGTCCTTAAGCCCTTTCTTTGATATTTAGCAATAAAAATGTGTTGAAGATCCAGGTATGGGTCTTCCAGCATCCCACCTGGTTGATCTTAACGAAAAATGCTAAGAAACTGAGAAGTGATAAATCAGTGTAATACTATTCAGTGTGATCAAAAATGTCATTTTGGTTTTTCCTGTGGTGATGGAAAGTGATATCAAGTCACAGCTGACTTATGGCAACCCCATAATGTTTTCAAGGCAAGAGACATTCGGAGCTGGTTTGCTATTACATGCCTCCGTGTATTCCTTGCTGGTTTCCCTTTCAAATACTGACCAGGGCTGACCCTGCTTAGCCTCCAAGATCTGATGAGATCAGGCTAGCCAGGGCTGTCCAGGTCAGGGCTTCACCCCCCCCACACACACACACGTGCATTTTATATTGATTACTAGCCTGCTACCCATGCTTCACTACAGTATTTAAGTTCCATAAATCCAGTTACAATACTGATGATGTGAAATTTGAAATGTTTCATTTGTTGTGGGAATTCTAATGGAGAAGATTGTAGTGGAAGAAATGAAGTGAGACATAGGTACTTCCCCCCACACACACACTGAAGGACCTCTCTGTAGACCACATTGGTGGTTCTGCCCTCAGGTGCTAGGATCACCAGGCTGCTTGATGACCTCACTCTGGAGGAGGCCACATAGAACTGTCCATTTAAGAAGCAGTCGTCTGTTAAGTCAACTCCTGCTACCTTCCACGAAAGTGATGGCCTCTCTACTTGTGTTCCTGGATTGTTTTGCTCATATGGAGACTGTGTTGTTCTGAGCACCTCAGGGTGATCTAGCTGGTACTTGGCTTGCTCAGCTCAGTGCACTGCAGGAGTACTATGTGCAAATGTCTTTGCTGCATTTCTAAGTTTCCTCCTCCTTGTAGCGTTGGTGTATCTGGCTCATGTTTGCCAGGAGCTTTCTTGGGGGCAGTAAGAGGTGAGAGGTGTGAGGGAGTGGTGATGTGGTGGACATTTCTTCAGGTTCATGAGGGAGGCACGCATCGAAATGGCTCCTAGAAATGTCCTTTACTATGTCCCCATAAACATTCATACCCTGGCCCCGCTCCTACACCTGACAGACACCGGCCTGTCTGGTGTTGGGGGGAGCTTGTTTTTAAAGGCATTGGGGAGACTGGGCCAGCAGCAGTGCTAAGGCAATCCTGCTGAGCAAACCTCCCCGGTGGCTGTAAGCATCCCACCTCCTCTCCTACACCAGACAGGCAGCTGCCTGTGCAGTGTAGGAGGAGGAGGGTAAAGGAGTATTAGAAGCCACTGTGGAGGTGGGGCTGCACCCAACAGACAACTGCCTGTTAGGTGTAGGGGTGGGGGGAGTGTGTTGGAAGCCATCCCACCTCCTCTCCTACACCTGACAGGCAGCTGCTTGTCCAGTGTAGGAGGGGGAGGGGGGAGGAGTATTAGAAGCCTCTGTGGAGGTGGGGCTGCACCTGACAGACAACCGCCTGTTAGGTGTAGGAGATGGGGGGAGTGTGTTGGAAGCCATCCCACCTCCTCTCCTACACCTGACAGGCAGCTGCTTGTCCAGTGTAGGAGGGGGAGGGGGGAGGAGTATTAGAAGCCTCTGTGGAGGTGGGGCTGCACCTGACAGACAACCGCCTGTTAGGTGTAGGAGATGGGGGGAGTGTGTTGGAAGCCATCCCACC
>NW_015160292.1:16360-19387 GCF_001447785.1 Gekko japonicus
AGCTTCCAAACACTGTTGGTGTGCATTGGAATGTTGGGCCCCACTATGGCTTTTTATATAAGAGAGAGATATGTGAGAACCCACAGCCAACAACGAAGTACACGCATTCAGGAATGGTAATACTTTTATTGCAGAGCTATAGATGCAGTAACATAAGCACTAGGCGACCCCATGGGCATAATAGGATATAGGGTATTCGTATGCACACACACACCCCAGCACTGGACAATTAGGCACCCTCCCGCGTGTAGGATAAAGCAAAGTACACGCATTCAGGAATGGTAATACTTTTATTGCAGAGCTATAGATGCAGTAACATAAGCACTAGGCGACCCCATGGGCATAATAGGATATAGGGTATTCGTATGCACACACACACCCCAGCACTGGACAATTAGGCACCCTCCCGCGTGTAGGATAAAGCTTAGAGACCAACACTCTCCCATGGCACCTAGGGAAAACCCAGACAATACAACTCCCTCCTGCACATCTGTATAGATAAGCATTTCGTCGCAAAGCAGGAAAAGCACATAAAGGAATGCAGTAGCAATTAACCTGAAAGAAAAGCAGTAGCAATTAACTAGACAGAGACCGAGCTCCCCAACCTTCATGGCAGCATAGCTGACATAATAATGCTTTGGATCACATAGTGTTGGGGGGGGGAGTAGCATGAAGCATTATCATAAGAGACCACAATGCAATCCCAACTAGACCACAGTGGATATAAAAGGGTATAACTCTAAAAAATTACTCAAATCTAAGTCCATTGTCTAAGACCATTGACTTTTAATGGCTTAAACTGGAGTGACTTTCCATGGGATTGTACTGTACGAAACTCTGATGCATGCCTCGGGATTGCAGCAGTTGTATTTCATTTGTGAAGCATTTTAGCTTTTTCCTTTGTGCTCTCAAGAGGCCCAATGAACTCAGTTAGTATCAAGCTAGAAGCAAAACAGTGTCTAATTTAGCACCCTGCATTCCTTACAGCTGTCTCATCTTAAACCTCAAGATCACCTCTGAAAATGGATTTTTGGAGATGGGGATGCTCTAACCATGCCCTATTGTGCCCCTAGCATTTATCTTACAATAATCTCTAGGAAGAAACAGCTAAGGTTCATCTAGGTGTACTGTGTGTTACCTGGAGATTCACCCTTCAGTGAGTTTTCTCTCCTATCATGCACCACCTATCTGCCCCTCCACAAGTCAGAGCTGATAGATCATCTAGGTCATGGCCCACTCAAAGCAGTAAGTGGAAGAACAGAAAATCCTGCTCTAAGCACCCATTTCATAGTCTCAGTTCATTGCACTAAATCGTTCTTCAACAATCTTGATTCATTTTTTTTCAGACTACCTGGATTTAGAGTGAAAAAGAACAGGGTATTTTTCTTCAAATTTAGAAATTGAACATGAACTTTCTTTCAACAAAAGTGTTCACTCTGAATTTGTATGTGTAGCCAGCCTTCTCAGCCCTGAACCCAGGGTGGTCTTTCCCAAGAGAGAGACACCCCAAAATGACCTCTGAACCTCCACAAGCAGTGCCCTCATAAAGCCAGGCTTGGCTTAAACAGTGGTTGTTGCTGGGAGGCTAGGAGAACCACATCTTGGCTGGGAAAACTCAGGCCAAGTGAAGACTCTCCAGCCTGGCTGCACTGTCAAACAGCCTCCATGCAAGCACCCACACACTTCTCTCCTGTCAGCTCAGTCCAAAGAGGACTAGAATGGGCAAGTCTCTGCCCTTGCCTCAGGCATCTTCTACTGACCAAATAGCTAGTCTTTTGTCTGTCAAATGTACAGGCACGCAGGGCCAAAGAGCCTCTGGTCTATGCTATTATATTGAATGACAATATTTCTAGCCCCAACTTCTGTTTCACTTGTATGTCAGGAAATACCTTTGGAATAATCCTCTCATTCCTGTCTCCATATATGTATCTAAGATATCTGCATTCTTACAACTATGCTAGACCTATCAAGGTAAACATCAACTCACCATGTCTAGTGAACGGTCTCCCATTCAAGTTCATCCTCCTGCCACACATTAAGAAACATCACTTCTTTTGCCTGGCACCAGGGAAACACCAGGCCACTCTATTGTTCCACAATGGACACTCCCAGCCAACCATCCAGGACACTCCCAGCCAACCATCCAGGACCTGGCTTAATCCCATCATAACTATTGTTAAACCAGACTCTGCCCCTCTGGAAGCTCATTCTTCACACCTGCATTATATCTACAAAACACTTTATAAAGATTAATATGGCTTCTTTTTCCCAGCTGTATTTCAATATACAACCCATCACTGTGTGGTGAAATGACACTAGATCCCTAGGTATATGTGTAAACAAGTGCAAGTTAGCAAGGTAAATGTTCAATTTGTACTTTATGAACAATCAGAAGATAAGCTACCTTTCCATGCCAACAAAAGATTGCAGTTCCATTTTCTTTTCTTTTCTGTGTAGCCTTCAGTCTGCCAGGCTAGGAAGCTGCCATTTCATACATTAATTTGGTAGCCAATAGAACAGAACTTTCTCTCTGACAAGACAATCTGCACATAACCAGTGATGTCTTGGGGAAGTTTCTAGAAGTGAGTAACTTTGCCTTAGGTGGGAATGGGAGGGTGTTTGATAGAGTAAAAGGAGAGTTTTTAAAAGGTTGTTTTAAAGGGGAACAAATTGATATTGGAAATTGATTTGAATGGGAAATCCCCAGCATGGTGGAGAAGGGGGCACCTAACCATGGCCTGGGACAGAAATATGGTAAAATTATGGTAACAAGATTATTCTGCATACCTCTTAGTTAATTGTCAATGGGGGTAACTTTTAGACACAGGAAGAGACGATTTCTTATTAGTGCTTAGTTTATATTTTGTTTGCTCAGCAGTTGTTAGACTGCAAGTACAAGGAATGCTAATTGTATTCATTTCTGAAAGTGGTGTCATAGTAGGTTTTGTGCACTCAATTGAAAACCTAAAAAGGTTGATTCATACCAAGGCACAAAGACAGTGCAGGAAGATAACAGCTTGGATCTCA
>NW_015160292.1:19468-35645 GCF_001447785.1 Gekko japonicus
ATATAGAGTGAGATCAGATAAACTAGACAAACATATCTTTATTCTCTAATTCCTAATCTGATGGTGGAAGTGAAAAAAAGAATCCTAAATATGTGAGGTTGTAGAATAAAGCTGGAGGGTGAATGTCTCATTAGGGTCTAGTGGCTTGAGATCTGGGCCAGCTGAGTAAATTCTAGGTTTTTATACCCCACTTCCCTAAGGAGCCTCAAAGTAGCTTACAATCACCCTCCTTTGCTATTCACACAATAGTCACCTTTTGAGATAGGTAGGGCTGAGAAAGCTGTGAGAAAACTGACTGGCCCACGATCAGGGCCGACTCAAGGTGTTTCTGTGCCCTAGGTGAGGCACAGATGCCAACTTCCCGGTGGGGCCTGGAGACCCTTTTGCTGCCACCACCTCCCCCTCCCGCTGACCACCGCCATGCCGCCTCTGCCTCCTCTGCCTCCTCCCCCCTGAGGGGGGAGGACGGGTGAGCTGCGGCACCGCCTCCTGCACCCTGGCCGGGCGCAGAGAGAGAGAGAGAGAGAGAGAGAGAGAGAGTGCGAGAGGGGCGGGCGGGCAGAGACCCTCGATCCCCACCGCCTTTTTCTCTCTCTCGCCGGGAGGGGGGGCTCAGCTGCCACGGGGCCCTGCTCCCCTCCCTGGCCCCTTCCCATGGCAGCGCCCGGCTGCTCGCTCACCTGAGCCATAGGGCGCCAGCAGCAGTCCGACGACGACGAGGAGGAGCGGGAGGAGGAGGAGGGCAGTGGTGCTGGCGCCTCTGGTCGTCAGAGGGGTGGTGGCGGTGGTGGCATGCGCTTAGCCCAGCCCAGCCCGGCTCCATGCAGACGGCTCTGCACTGATGGCTATATAGAGGGTGGGGGTGCCGCCACCAAGGCACCAAGCCGGGCAGGACGGGCGGACAGGACGGGCTCGATGTCAGGCGGGCAGGGTTGGGCACAGGGGTGGGGTGGGGAGGTGGCCGCTGACTCAGGCACGGCCAGCCGGGCTCCGCTTCTTCCGAGGCCACACCTCGCCAGGGCAGCGAGAGAGAGAGCGCGCAAGAGGGGCAGGCAGGCAGGGACCCTCAATCCCCGCTGCCTTTTCTCTCTCGCCGGGAGGGGGGCTCAGCTGCCGTGGGGCCCTGCTCCCCTCCCTGGCCCCTTCCTATGGTGGAGGGAATCGCCCGGTTAGGGTGGCGGCAGGAGGGCTTTTGGCGGGGGGTGGGGTGCAGTTTGGCACCCCTGAGGCCTGGCGTGCCCTAGGCAAGCCGGCCCTGCCCGCTGTCAGCAAACTGCCTTAAAGTGGAGTGGGAAATCAAACCTGGTTCTTCAGATTAGAGTTTGCCACTCTTAACTACTAAACTATGCTGGCTCCTACACACTTCTACATTCTGTTGGAAGAATGAGGGCTTGTGAGGCCCATTTTGTCACAAACAGAACTCTCAGGACTCTGCTAGAAGAAAATTACATGTGTTGTTTGCCTCTCTGATATTGTATCTACAACTGTGTATCACTGGTCCCTTGCTGTATTACCTTTACCTGAGGCAATTGAAAACATTATTCCTTTTATAGACACTGAACATACAGGTATGTTGTAGCTGATAGGGGAATTAATTTTCTCTCTTTAAGAACTCCCTCCAGGTTCATAAGGTCTTCAAGTGTTTGTTTTTTTTAATCGCCATACTGAAAAATAGTTTTTTCACTTGTTCGTTTTACATTTTTCTATAATAAAATGAATCATTGTGCAGATCCTGTAAATATGAAATATTTGGTTATATAAGTTCCCCCTTCCTTTGTAAAACATCTACTGTTGTCTTTAAAGTGCAATCTCGCTCTCTCTCTGTAGAAGGAAAAATATTTCATGAGCTGCAGCCCCTAGCCTTAAAAAGTGTCTGAAGATACAATAACAAGCACACATCTCTTTGTGGCAGACTTACTGAAAACTAAGGCAAACAAGAAACCTTTATGAGCTCTCATCTAAAATTCTTCTGTAAGGGATAATCTCCAAAGGAATTTTAAAAGAAAACCGGGCTCCAGGATTGCCTATCAGAAAGCAGCTTCATAGGCCTGAGTGCCTCCCAGAGTCTCCATTTGCAAAGAAAGTAATTTTCACAAGTCTCTGTGCTGCTCCTAAGTTATCTGTTAATCAATTTGAGCCAGTCCTTTAGTGTTGCCTCCTTTCAATAGATCACCTTAACAACATTATGTTTGTCTCACTTTGTTACCTTTGTATTTGTACTCTGTGTTCTCTGTGGCCTCTTAATCATTGGAAGTTTCCACTAATTGAATATAGCCATCATTAGTTCCCCTTAGATTTTTGTCCCTCTTCTAACATACTGTGCCCCCCCCCCACGTCTTCCAGTTAAGAGATGTGGTCACTAATTGTCTGGCCTCTTGCACGTGTTGCTTGATTGCCCAGCTAAAGGAATTGATGATAAGCTTCCACTATTCCCGTGTCCTCATAAAAATATGCTACTATAGGTAAGAATTTTCCCTTTGAACCTGTGAAGCTTTTCACCTTTTCGGATAGTAAACTGACTACTTGACAGTCAGGTTTTTGTACAAGTGAAATACCTAATTATCATTCATTCTTCAGGGTACAGCCAGTCAACACCTATATAATATGATGGCTTAGCCCAGACAAAAACCCCTGATGTTGCGGATTTTGACTTGGAAAAATCTTTAATGATGCTTTTCAGAAATTTATCTGGAACAGAATCTAGGCTGATAGGTCTGTACTTTCCCACCTGGATTTTTTTTTTTAAGTAGTAAAGAACTGCATTATACCTCTTTCAAAACTGTTTTAGGAAACACTGCCTCTGTCTTTCTTCAGAAATCACACGGGAGTGTTCATTTGGATAAACTCATACTTTTGATATTTGCTAAGCCTTTAACACTCTGGGATGTTGTTGATTCTATGCATTTCTAGTTGTCTCCCTTTGTTGCTGTTAGGGTGCTTAGATGCCAAAAATGTTGTTCATTGTAGATATAAATACGGTACACGTTTCCAGTGTTTCAATATGACATCTTGGCTTCCTTTGTATTTAAAGCATAGATGCCATTGAATGTTACTCAAAGTAAAATATTTGGATATTCCTGCTAAGGCCAAGCAAATGAGGGGGGGGATCTGAATGAAATGATAAGACTATGCATAGCTCCAAGAAGTATTTTATATACTGTGACAATGCCACTGAAGTCTACCTCATAAAGTCTGAGACAAATTTGGGCATTTATACTGTGGCAGAATATCTGAGGAAGGGGGGCAATTAAAATAGTCTTAATAAATCTCCCTTATAAATAAAAGTCGAATGGTGGTGGCACTTCTCTAGAACATTCCATACGCTTCGGAATTGGTTGGCGCCCTGGTGTGTCACTCAGAATCTGTCCCTATCCACTGGCTGCATTGCTTGAGTCTCGCCTCCAACATTCTAAACTGTTTGCTGTTCTGAGGTAAAATGTGTCCAATCTCCAGGTGAGGGCTGGAGATCACTCAGAATTACAACTGCCTTCCAGATGGCAGAGATCAGTTCCCCTGGAGAAAATGGTGGGCTCTGTATCCTTATGTGCTGCTGAGATGGCCCCCGTATGACAGCCAATGTGACATAGCAGCCAGGGCTTCAGAGCACGGGAGAGGCTGCAGGTGTGTGGGTGGTGGAAAGCTGAAGACTGAGGGAGAAATAAAGGTAGGTTGATGATTGGCTGGGAAGGAGATAGGGCTGCCAACTTCAGGTGGGAAATTCCTAGAGATTTGAGGGATGGAGCCTGGAGAGGGTGAGGTTTCAGGAGGCATGGGACCTCGGACAGTGTACAAAGCCATAGAATCCACCCTCCAAACCAACTATTCCCTTCTGGGGAACCATTGTTGCCAATCTCCAGGTGAGGACTGGAGATCATTCAAAATTACAACTGTTCTTTAGATAGCAGAGATCAGTTCCTCTGGAGAAAATGGTGGACTCAGTGCCATTATACCCTGCTGAGGTCGCCACAGCAAATTGACACTGAGTGTCCAAGGCCGGGGCACCCGCCCAGAGCCTCTTTCTAGGCCGTTGTATTTATTTCCACAACCAGCCTTTTTCCTAGTCTAGTGGTATTTCATAAAATCATAGTATTACAGATTTGAAAGGGGCCATATAGGCCATCTAGTCCAACCCCCTGCTAAATGCAGGATCAGTCTAATACATCCCTGCCAAGTGTTTGTCCAGCCGCTGCTTAAAGACTGCCAGTGAGGGGGAGTTCACCACCTCCCTAGGCAGCTGATTCCACTGTTGCACAACTCTTACTGTAAAAAAAAAGTTTTTCCTACTATCCAGTTGGTACCTTCCTGCCCTTAATTTAAAGCCATTATTGCAAGTCCTATCCTCTGCTGCCAACAGGAACAGCTCCCTGCCTTCCTCTAAGTGACAGTCCTTCAAATACTTTAAGAGAGCAAACCTCCTTTTCTCCAGACTGACCATTCCCACGTCCCTCAGTCTTTCGTGATAGGGCTTGGTCTCCAGGCCCCCAATCATCCTCATCACTCTCCTCTGCACCTGCTCCATTCTATCCACATACTTTTTGAAGTGAGGCCTCCAGAACTGCACACAGTACTCCAGGTGTGGCCTGACCAATGTAGTGTACAGTGGAACTATGACATCTTGCAAGTCAAATGCTATGCTTCTATTGATACACCCCGAGATCACGTTAGCCTTTTTTGTCACTGCATCACACTGGCTGCTCATATTTAACTTTCAGTCCACTGCTACCCCAAGATCTTGTTCACACACACTGCTACTGAGAAATGTATCCCCCATCCAGTATGCATGTTCCTCATTTTTGTTACTCAGATGTAGAACTCAGCACTTATCGTTGTTGAATTGCATCTTGTTCACATCTGCCCATTTTCCCAGTTTGTTCAGATCTCACTGAATTCTATCTCTATCTTCTGGTGTGTTTGCTGCTCTTCCCAATTTGATGTCATCTGCAGATTTAATGAGTAGCCCCTCCACACCCTAATTCAGATCATTTATAAAAAGATTGAAAAGTACAGGCTCAGAACTGAGCCCTGTGGCACCCCATTGGACACCTCCCTCCATTCAGTTGGAAATCCATTGACAACTACTCTCTGAGTGCAGTTCTCCAACCAGTTCCCTATCCACCTAACTATCCTACAGTCTAGTCCACAGTCCTTTAATTTACCTGTTAGATTAAATCTCTATGGAAGTTTAATCTATCTCTAATATGTCATCTTTGTACTGATGATGCATTCTGATACTTGTGTTTTTGTTTGGTCATCAGCTTAGCTACCAAAAATCAGGTAAACTATAGTCTGTGGACACTACAGTGCATACAGACTAATGTCTGCACATCACACACAATTTGTATGTGTGATTGTATTTATTTAATTAAATATTTTATTTTTTCTCTCCACAGAGAAGAACAGAAAAAAAGAAAACTACTATACAAATAAAGCAACAATATATATTGGGCTAGTTGGGATTCAGTAGCTGGTTTACTCCACTGGGAAAAGGTGGATTCAACTTGTACCCCATGTTTCATGCCTCTGGCCACACCCAAGCTTTTTAGTATGCATTATGGGGTTGCCAGCTCTGGGTTTGGAAATACCTGGAGGTTTTATGGGTGGAGACTTACGAAGGCAGGGTTTGGAGAGGAACTTCAATGGTGTGTAATGCCACAGAGACCACCTTCCATAATGGCCATTTTCTCTCAGTGAAGTGATCTCTGTCATCTGGAGATCAGTTGTAATCCCAGGAGAGCTCCAGATACCACCTGGAAGTTGGCAACTCTAAAACAGCTCAGATGGAACTCATCTGTTACTTGCTTGCTTGCTGCCTGCAAGATTAATCACATTTCTAGTGTACCACACTGCAACTGGGAACACTGCAAAGCAGAATTCCAGTTGGTGGACAAAGCCTAAACATGTACACTTTATACTTGCATAGGGCTCCATGCCAGGTTTTATGTATCGGCATAGACATCCAGGAGCAGGGCCAGTGGGAATAATCCCACCTTCTTCACATTAAGTAAAGAAGGCCGCCCCCACTATCACCATCACCGAGCCCAGCCCTCAGCTTTAACATCTGGCTCATTCCACCGAGAGACTCAGGATGGCACTGAGCCGGAATTCAGCAGTTGTAGACATCTCTAGTATGCCACTGCAAGTAATGAACTGTATAGCATCTTATGATTTTATGATTTTATCTGTATAGTACTGTTTCATATGTTTTATATGGGTTTATTGGCCATTGGTGGCACCGTTGTAAGCTGCCGTGAGCCCGCTTGCAGGGAAGGCAGGGTATAAATTGAATTAATAAATTATAAATAAAGGATATGCATTTTTGAGGGGCTGATCTTAATTTAGAACTTGTAGTCACATACCACCTCACCTAGATAACCTAGGCAAGCCTGATCTTATCAGAACTTGGAAGCTATGCATTGCCAGCCCATGTTAGTATTCAGATGGGAGACAACCAAAGAAATCCAGGGTTGTTACACAGAGGCAGGAAATGGCAAACCGCCTCTGAATGTCTTTTGCCTTGAAAACACCATGCGAGGTCACCATCAGTCAGCTGTGACTTGAAGGCCAAAAAAGATGAAGAAAAAGCAACATACCTGCTTTGAGGGAAAAGGGTCTCTTTCTTTGACTTGCAATGTCTTTCATCATCCAGTTCATTGTCAGCATAACAACAACTGAATTTGTCCTTGTTTACTCATGTATTCCCCCTGGAACTGCCAGTGAGTTGAATGTTATCAATCACTTTGTATTCAAGGTTGTCATACAATGACAACAACATTTGTAAATTTTGGGTGGTGCTAAAAATGGGCAAAGATATTTTCAGAAAGATCTTCTGTGAATACTATCAAACAGTTCTGGAAAAGTGTACAAAGAATATTTTCACTTTAAAAAACAGTTAGTTGATTGTTAACTGAAATCACCAGGTATCCCAAAAATATTAAAATACTAATTATTTTATTGTCTCTACTTTTTACTTCAAGAATGTAGAGTGCATTGTTTGCTAATTTTCTGATGGTAGCCATCAATAAAAATTAGCATTTAGGGCTCTTGGAAGCTGAGGGTACTTAGTTTAGGGATTAGTGTAAAGGGAGCTGGGGAATATCTAATATAAATTGATGATGCTTTTACTATGCATCTCATTAAAGTCATAAAGAGTCTTGGAATTTATGTCAAGGGTAAATAACAAAGTGGTATCGTATACGGACAGCTCATTAAAATCTAAAGGTGAAGGACTCTGTGCAGAAAGCCATTAGATAACTGTGTGAACTGATTTCTATAACATCTTCTAAGTGGTAAGAAAATAGAATGCAAATTAAGTATACCCTTAACGCACTTCTCAAATAAGGATTTAATATCTTGCGAGTCATGGCCATGACATGTTATAGGCCATCCTAATTTAACCAAGTGCAAGTGGCAGAAAATGCAGGAACAGAAAGTGCCATGAAAGAAATAGACTTGCATAACATAATTGGCCAAAATGCTGCTTGACAGCACAAAGTTCTATGGATTAAAAGGGGGAGGGGAGTATCCTACAAGGTCCAATTTTTGTTTGAAATAGCATAAAGTTAAATCGTTAACTTACACCTTGTAACAGTTTAATTCTACCTGATCTATTGTAGCATGGAACTGGTGAGCAGAATTTATATACTAGTCTTCCTGTGTTGCATAGATAACTTCATATTAATCATTTTGGGTGCCACCAGCAGCCAAATCTGCACACGCTTTCAGCTGCATCGGCCAAAGCAGTTATGATAATCACAGAGCAATGAACAGCCGGGAAGGGGTTCCAGGCACTACTGGATAGTGCACAGCCCCAGCAGACCTCCCTGCTTGTAAAGTGTGGAGCTAGGCAAAGCAAAGGTTTCCATGTCTGTATGCCTGAAGGCCTGATGCTCTGCTTCTCCAGATTTGTATTATCCATGATTATTTAGTGTTTCCCAAAGAGGTAAGAGTAAGGATATTTTCCAGATGCAGGACTGTATCATAGTCTCTACTATGACTATAATTTCTTTTGAAACATTTTGTAATAAAAAGTTGCTGATTGAAATCTCAGGGAAGGGTTGTCGCATATTTTCCAGTATAAATTGTATTAGTCATGTACCAGCCTGGAAGAAACTTCAAGCTTTCTGGCATATAGGTATACTAGGAGTAAGGCCCGCTGAGGGAAGAAAGAAGCTCTAGGTGAGTGTCCCGGCTTTGGCTGGTGGGGCAGTGGAGGGAAGCGGAAAATTGAGGGAGGCAAGCCATGTTTTTTCCCTTCTGTTTACCTATAAAGGCAGGGCTGTCTCAAGTAATTTTGCTGCCCCAAGTGGGTAGTATGAGAGGAGAGACTCATGATAACAGGTATGGCTCCCTCCACCCTTGACTTATGTTGATTTGGGGCTATACAGTGGCAGCTAAGGTAGAAAAGCACCTCCTCCTGTACCATGTTTTCTGGGTTTGAAGAGTCTGGAAAAAGGTTACATGGCCAGTTACAGGGTTGCCAACTCTAAGTTGGGAAATATTTGTAGATTTGAGGGGTACAGTCTGGTGAGGGCAGGATTTGGGTTAGGGAGGGACCTCAGTAGGTTATAATGCCATAGAGTCCACTGCCCAAAGCAGCCATTTTTTTCAAAGAGAACTGATCTTTGTCATCTGGAGATCAGTTGTAACAGCTGGAGATCTTCAGGTGCCGCCTCGAGGTTGGCAATACTTAAGGGAGGGCCAGGTTTGTTGAAGGACTTCAGTGAGGTATACTGCCATAGAGCTCTCCCTCCAAAGCAACCATTTTATCAATGGGAATTGATCTCTGTAGTCTGGAGATCAATTGTAATTCAGGGAGATGTCCAGACCTTCCCTTTCCCTCCAACCCCCGTTTAACAGTGGAGAAGCAGCACAGAGCCATTGTTGTGTGAAGTTTCATCCCTAAAGAGTTGTTTTGTCTCAGCACATTCCCATGCACATTTGGTCTTTTGAAGCAGATGGAGCAATTTCATCCTTAAAGTCTATTAATCTTTGATAGCAACATTGGAATAATCATAGAATGAAAACAGGTATTTGTAAAATTATATTTGATTACCACCTACACTCTGCTCTCTCTATGCAGAAAGCCATGTTTACAGAGCTTTACAACTGGGCTCAGTAGAACATATTCTACATCAAAGACTATTCCATCAGTACTATTTCAGCAGAAGTGTAAAATCATTTTAAGTAAATGAGGCTGACTAATAAGCATGTAACATATGCAATTTGACAACAAACAGCAAGTAGGTTGTATTAAATTTTAATATCCCTAATAAAATTAGTAGTGGCTAAGCCAATTTTTATTAAAGTTTTCACTCAACAAATTAAGCTGCTGCATCTCTAGAGTTCTAACAGCATGCAACCCAATTTTTGTACTTACAGTGAGCAACTAGTATGCAAATCATTATATGAACTATATGTATTGCAAGTATAATGTTATGCTACCTGCCCAATGCATAGTGGGAGACACTGCTCTGGTAAGTTGTAAGGCAGTTGTTGGAGTGCAGAAATCCATAGCCCTCAACATAGCCACAGACACTGCCTATTATACTTGATCAAACAATAATCAGATATATCATGTCTTTATTTACATTGATACTGCTATGTACCCAAACTGTTTTGTACACATTAGGCTATTCAGTGTCTTGTCCATCAGTGTTCATAGGCTTTTTTAAAAACATTTTTTTTTCAGTTTCACAAACATTAAAATAAATCAAACATTCCTTTTATAACTCATACTTTCCCAAAAATAAAGTTCCTATTTTAACAATTAATATTTTAAACTAGCATTTTCCATTCTTACGATAACTTCTTCATTTTCAGCCAGTCTTATATTATATTATATCTCTTCTTGTCCACAGTTCTTACTCTGACTTATTTTATAATATTAATGCCAATTTACACAAACATTCAAATAAATCAAACTAATCCTTTTAGAATTCATACTTTTCCAAAAGCAAGTTTCATCTTTCTAGTTTAGCAATTAGTATTTTTAACTAGCATTTTCCATTCCTACTATAACTTCTTCATCTTCAGCCAGTCATATATTATATCCCATCTCATCCAAAATTCTTCTTCTGGCTTATTTTGTAATATTAAAGTCAGTTTGTCCATTTCAGCTATCTCTAGTATCTTGTTTTCAAGTTCCCTTATCGGAGGTATATTTTTGGATTTCCATCACCTTGCTATCAATATTCTGGCTGCGGTTGAGAAATATGTGATTATTTGGGTATATTTTTTTAGTTTGTCCGGGATCATATTGAGCAACCATATTTCTGGTATTAGAGAAATATTGGCTTTTATTAAACATATTACTAACAGAAATGCAACAATTTGTGAGTCTGACAACTTGTATTATGGGAAAATGTTCCTCATGCATGTATGTTTATATATGTATGCCTTTCTGTGGACATGTTTGTTAAATGAGTCCTGTCCTCCCCTAACCACCCCAAATGCTGTGTGGCTCACGTTCTTTGTATTTTCATCCCATCATGACTGCCTGTCTCAGTTACATATTAATTTATTTTAAAGACTCAACCATGACTCACAGGGGATATGTGCCTTCACCAGGGACCCAGAAACTTCAGCCAGCCACCTGCACAGATGACTAAAAAAGCCTGTATTTTCCCTTCATTGTGTATGTTATAAATGTAGCTTATTTACTAAGGCCTGACCTGTCTATGACCCTGTAGCATAGGAAGCAATTTATGCAGGAATGACTATCTAGAGCAAGGGTGGCCAAACTGCAGCTCAGGAACCGCATGCAGCTCTTTCACACAGTCTAATTTAATGTTAATAGAAAGCAAATTTGCATATTTTCCAGTAAAAATATGTGTGTAATATTAGTTCATGTCTTGCAGCTCTCAAACTTCTGACGTTTATTCTGTGTGGCTGTTACATTAAGCAAGTTTGGCCACCCCTGATCTAGAGAGATACCAGGGTGAATGCCTGCAGCCTTCTTCGTGGGAGGAGGTCAAAGCCCAATTCAGCTTCTTCCGAAGCTGGATTACGCCAACCTCACACTCCCTCTAGGGCGCTGCTGCCTGCTTGTCCCCCCCCCTCGCTGGGGAGTGATGCGTTGGGCTGTATATTGCCCAAACTGTCAAAAGTGGCCGTCGCTCGCTTCGCACGATTGCGAAACGCTTCAGTCCTCCATCTTAGCTAGACCGGAAGCCCACAGTCTAATTTAATGTTAATAGAAAGCAAATTTGCATATTTTCCAGTAAAAATATGTGTGTAATATTAGTTCATGTCTTGCAGCTCTCAAACTTCTGACGTTTATTCTGTGTGGCTGTTACATTAAGCAAGTTTGGCCACCCCTGATCTAGAGAGATACCAGGGTGAATGCCTGCAGAGTCTGTCAAAGGAAAGCTGCTTAACATCGATTCCAATTCAGGCATCAACCCAAGTCATTGTGGTGACCCAATGATGGGTTCAACTTATGTGCAAATGGTTAATTCAGTCTCAATAACTTGCAATGAGAATATCATTGTTTTGAAATTTACAACATCCCTGCTGGAGGTTAGTCAGTAGCATCAATCCCCACCTAGGGTAAGAGAAGGAAAATAATTAAGTTGAAGTATAATTGATTATTACAAGTATAATTGGTTGTTACAAGTTGTTATTGTGTTTGGACCCTACCTACTTTCCAGCCAAAAATTGCCTGCTGAAGTGGCACTCAACAGTTAAAAACAACAACAACAAAAACATGTTTATCAGTCCCATAACTCTTGTAGTTGTAAATTCTGCCACAGAATAGAAGAAACAAGTATTTGAGAGACCAAGCTAGAAAGCAATTGTATTCATCTTTATATAGTTGCAGGGAAGTTGCCTTTAACTATGCAGGTTATTCTAGAACTCATGCATTGGGCCCTTTCTAGACTCTGCCACAAAAGAGCATTGGTTGTAGAACACATCTGTGATCTTATGCGTCTGATCTGTGTCTTTAATATGTAAGTGGCTAGGAGAAGAGGAAGAAACACGAAGGAGGATTTGAGTGAATTGGAGACTGCTTCATTAATGACTAGGAATCAATTCTCACTAATATTTAAGGCCAACTTTTCAATAATGTAAGATATAATCAAACAAAGTAAATAAAATTATAGGTCCTGCCAATAGTGCTGTTTAAATTCATGAATCACATTTGCATATTCATTTGCTTTGACAAACACACATCTGAACCCCACTTTCTTGGAGGTTCTGTTTAGTTCAGTTTAGTGACTTTGGGATGCATTAATTTCATTTCTGCAGATTTATAGATTCCACAGCAGAGCAAGTAACACACTCACAGAACTGCAAGCTTATTGTGCAGATATGCAGATTTTGGATTTGGTCACAGAGAATCTACGGCTAAAGAGAGGTGACAGGTCTCAGTGATATGTCACATATAGCAAAACCTGGCATCTTTAAGTTAAAGGATCTTGGGTAGCTGTTACTGAGAAAGAGTTGTCAGCTATGCTGCCATGAAGGTTGGTATCTGGTTAATTGCTATTGCTTTCCTTTCAGGTTAATTGCTACTGCATTCCTTTCTGTGCTTTCTCTGCTGTGCGCTGAAATGCTTATCTATACAGATGTGCAGGAGGGTGTTGTGGTGTCTGGGTTTTCCCTAGGTGTCGTGGGAGAGTGTTCGTTCTCAGCTTCAGCTACCTAATGGTCTCTAAGCTTTATCCCGTGCGCAGGAGGGTGCCTAATTGGCCAGTGCTGTGGGGGGATGCATACGAATACTGTAATGTATTGAAACGATTACATGAATCACCTCATAGGACTCCTATGTTAAGCTTTGAGCCAGACCAGGGCTCCTCTGAGCGACCTTCCTATTGGTCGCTTCGTAACAGCGACCAATCAGAACGATACCATTCCCTAGGCGGGAAAGACTCCCATTGGTCCTTAACTAAGCAATCTCATTGGTTGTTAATTGTACATGGAAAGTTGCTGCTGGCTAGAACAGACAATATGAAATTAGTTGGATGTCCTGACTTGGCAGTTTTGTATGTTTCAAATACTCTCTATACATCACCTGGAGCAGCTGGGCTCAAAAATGTTCTAGGGAAAAAAATGAAGGTGTGACTTGCCCTAGAGCATTCATGGCAGAGATAATATTTGAACTGGGAACCTTCTGAATCCATAGCTCAATCTGTTTGATGCTATACTGTGTGCTAAAAGCTCACAATAACCAACTGGACTGTGGAGCTTTAGAACAGCAGTTCCCTCACATTCCAAATGCCCAAGCATGAAGCCATAAGGCCTCTGCTGTCATCAGCTGATCGGAACCTCCTCCAACTGGTCTATGGTTTTTCAAATAATAAAAATAATAATTGAAAAGATCCCAAGCTTGTTCAGAATTCTTTTAGGGCCATTACACACACATCTTACTGTGGATTTTCAGAGCAGTAAGCTTTTAATCTTCACTTCGGATTCTGTACCTGCCTTAACCATCAATTTTTATCCCCTCTGGTGTATTAATTCTGGAGCTACCCACCCCCCCAAAAAAAAACCCAGCCATTTTCTAAATTGGGGTGGAATGTCACTTGTTTTTTTTTGGTAAACAAATTTTATTTTCAGGAATACAACATGTAAAATTAAATCATTTCATTCTATCAATTGTCTACCCCATTCACAGTTCCTCCCCTCCCCCCATTGGCTTCCCACAATGCTTCCACCCCTGCTCCAAATTGCTTCATATCATCAACAATATCAGTTTCTTATCATTACAATCTAAAGATAACATCATTTGACTTAATATTGGTCTAAACATATTAAGTTTTGTTTCACATCCCAGTTCTTTTCCAGATATATTTTAAAGTCACTCCATTCTTGAAAAAACACGTCGTCTTCTTTGTTGTTCAATTTCTTCGTAATTTTGTCCATCTCTGCCATGAACAGAACTTTTTGTATCCAGTCCTCAATTTCTGGTACTTTCTCTGTTTTCCAAAATTGTGCATAAATCATTCTCGCTGTTGTGATTAAGTACCAGAATAAAGTCTTTTTCTTTCCACCGGGTAGGAGCCGCCACTGAAAATGCCCTGGCCCTAGGGGCAAACTTGATCTCTCGAGGACCTGGAACTACCAGGAGATGGAAGTTCCCCGATCGTAGTGCTCTTGGGGGAACATATGGGAAGAGGCAGTCCTTCAGGTAAGCCGGACCCTGGCCATTCAGGGCTTTAAAGGTAAGAACCAGCACTTTGAAGCAAATCCGGTATGCTATTGGCAGCCAGTGCAGTGGTTGCAGCCCAGGCCGAATATGGTCTCACCTTGAGAGACCCAACACCAGCCTGGCCGCATCATTCTGCACTAGCTGCAGCTTCCAGATTTGTGACAAAGGCAGCCCTAAGTAGAGAGTGTTAATGTAATCAAGCCTCGAGGTGACCGTCGCATGGATCACAATGGCCAGGTCTTCGCGGTCAAGGTAGGGAACCAACTGCCGAGCCAGCCGCAGATGGTAAAAGGCCGCCCTGGAAGTGGCTGCTACCTGGGCCTCCATTGTCAGCGATGTGGGGGGTTGGCATCCAGAGTTTTTTTTAATTATGCAATTGCCCTATTGCAGCTGAACAGTAGCATCCAGTAGCACCTTCCATTTAAATCCTTGTGGTTCAGGTTTTGCACATGCATTTTAGCATTAGTTCATTGAAAGGGAAGAGAAAGAAACACAGGCAAAGTGAGAAAACCCACTGTTGAAACTGACCAGACTTTTTATGAAACTGATAAGCAGCTGCAAAGCCCAATTTTCCATATTGCCAAGCACTAGGGGATTCTCTGCTGTGTTATTGGCCAATGTGAAAAATGGGAAAGAGTCACACAATATCATAATATGGGGAAACATGTTGAGTGTACAGAATGCATGGTAGGATGTACTATTGCTGGCTCTGCAAGTTGTGATAGTTGGCAACAAGTGTGTGTATGTTCCTGTGCAAAGTTGGGGGTAACTCCACCATGCTTTGCATAGGGCTGCAATTTGTATGAGGAAATAGTCATCTGCAAGAAGCTCTAGGGGGCTTTTTTAGTTTTTTGCCACTAATTGAAAAAGAAATGGGGGGGGTACTTTTACTAATACTTTAGTGCAGCTGCATAGTACTACCCTTCCTTGTAAATTTGTGTGGTTTTCTCTTTGTGATTCTCTAGTTTGATCCTGCACACTGTTCATGATCTTGTCCTGTGTGGATTGCACTCTTCCTTCAAGTGGATCGATACCAAGTGATTCTTAAGTTTGATGGTTCACTGCGGGTCCATGTGGCTCAGCCACCATTTTTTAATGATAGGCTTCCGGATACTGCCAAAATGGTTACCTCTTGAAAAACTTTGTTCACTAAAGCATGAAAAGGAAATATGTTTTCAAAGCTTTAGGCTTCCCATCCTAGTGTTTCTCTCTCTTTACATCTCATGTCAATTTCATGCAGTGCTGATGATCCCCACCCTTTATTTTGTTTGCATGCTGCACTGCAAACTTTTTTTTGGACTGGGGATGTTGCCATTTGCCTCCTCTCCAAACCCCCTTTTAAGTCAATACCATCAGGGAACTAAACCTTGTGCAGCCCCTTTTAAACTTTCCTCTGTCATTTTATTTTATTTTTTTAATTCAGCAGTCCAAGACTAGTGATAGTCTCACATGGCTAGACGCATGCTGCTTGTAAAAAAATAAATAAAAATGAGGGGAAAATGGAGCTGGTACAGTGTGGGTGGAACAGCCTTGATGTGGGTGGGTGTTGGATCCCCAAGCATCGAGAATAAATCCACGTTTTCAAGAAAAGCAAAATTTATTTCAAAGCATTGGAAAGACACTCAAACACCTTTGTTAGAACTGACTACAAACAGTTAGGGCAAGCATAATAAAGGGATTTGAAACAGATACAGAACCAATGGGTCACTTTCCCGCTGGCGGGTGAAAGGAAACGGTTGCGCGCTCATTCCCTGAGAACCAGGCTATCTCCAGACATAACACAGGTGCAGTTCTCAGGCTCTAAAAGCAACAAGCTGGCAATGAAGCGAACTCCCCCAGTACGTCCTCCAGTTGTTTGGCTTAGGCATTACAGCAGAGTAAAATAATAGCACACAGGCAAAGGGGGGGGTAGCAACTGTACAGAAGAACCAGCAACACAGAACTCCATGGCAGCTTGCTGACATACTGCCCCCTCAAAAATACACATTAACCACCGTCTCCCGGGCTGGGCGGGAGACCTCCCGGATT